>NC_069500.1:88079043-88169043 GCF_027579735.1 Bombina bombina | reverse complement strand
ATATATATCCTATAATATAAAAGGCCAAGTGTGTTTGTCCGAAGTTGTCATGCACAGTAGAGACAGCACGAGGACAAACACACCTTGCCTTTGAGTCCCTAGCAGCAGCTGATCTGTGGCAGAAGTGGGTAGTGACCAGGCATGAGCGGGAGGCGTGACCGACGTGAAGAGGCGTGGTTGGGCGTGAATTGACGTGAAGGGGGTGTGGCCTACTGTAAAGGGGCGTGGTCAGCCGTAAAGGGGCGTGGTCATATGCGGTTGCGCGATAGAGAGATAGAGACTAAGGGGAGAGAGATAGAGAGATAGAGAGGGGAGAGAGATAGAAAGGGGATAGAGAGAGGGGGGGGGAGAGAGAGAGAGGTAGAGAGGAGGGGGAGAGAGAGAGGGGGGAGAGAGAGAGGGGGAGAGAGAGAGGGGGGACAGAGAGAGTGGGGAGAGAGAGGGGGGAAGAGAGGGAGAGAGAGGGAGGAAGGGGGAGAGAGAGGGGGAAGGGAGAGAGAGAGAGCAAAAGAGAGGGGGGGAGAGCGCAAAAGAGGGGGGAGAGAGAGCACAAAAGAGAGGGGGGAGAGAGAGCGCAAAAGAGATGGAGGAGAGAGAGAGTGCAAAAGAGTGGGGGAGAGAGAGAGCGCAAAAGAGATGGGGGAGAGAGCGTAAAAGAGGGGGGGGGAGAGCGCAAAAGAGGGGGGGAGAGAGAGAGCGCAAAAGGGAGGGGAGAGAGAGAGCATGCAAAAGAGAGGGGGGAGAGAGAGAGCACAAAAGAGAGGGGGAGAGAGCGCAAAAGAGGGGGGGAGAGAGAGCACAAAAGAGAGGGGGGAAGAGCGCAAAAGAGAGGGGAGGAGAGAGCAAAACAGAGGGGGGAGAGAGAGCGCAAAAGAGATGGGGGAGAGAGCGCAAAAGAGAGAGGAGAGAGAGCGCAAAAGAGAGGGGGAGAGAGAGAGCGCAAAAGAGAGGGGAGAGAGAGCGTAAAAGAGAGGGGAGAGAGAGCGCAAAAGAGAGACACACATATGCAAATAGAAATCTCGGCTTTAAAGGGACAGTAATCACTAAAAAAATTATTGTTTAACCTTTTAACGCCGTTAGGACGTTGTATTCCGCCCAAATTTTGCTGGGCTTTAGCACCGAAGGACGAAATACAACGGCCTAACCACTTGGCTTTCCTAAAGCCACTGACGCTTCCCTGATGGGATTGCGGTCTGGAGGGTGTGCCTAGCATCATAGGGACGTCCCCCTGACATGATCCCATCATTGAAATCTCATGATCACGTGCACAATCCTGAGATTTAAATTTGTTTACATCGGAACAGTTGTTCCGATGTAGACACGTTAACCCCGGCACGAAAGGGTTAAAAGATAAATAATCCCTCTATTTACCATTCCCCAGTTTTGCATAGCCAACACTGCTATATTAATATACGTTTTACCTCTATGACTACCTTGCATCTAAGCCTCTGCAGACAGAGACAGCCTACTTATCTCAGATTTTTTGACAGACTTGCATTGCAGGCAATTAGTGCAGGCTCTTAAATAACTCCACTGGAGTGAGCCCAATGTTATTTATATGGCACACATGAACAAACAGTACATGTTATAAGCTATTCACAGCCAGACTGTGAGATAAGAGGTGGACTGAAGAGTCTTAGAAATCAGCCTATAAGCCTACCTAGGTTTAGCCTTTAAAGGGACATTAAACACTAAATACATGCTAGATAGAATGATGCATTCAAAGAAAACATAAGTCCATGACTAACATGTAGATGTATTTCATTAGTTGTTTAAAAAGTGACAAAATAAGTGTAAAGTTTTAGTATCTATAAAACACTGGGAGCTGCCATGTTGTAACTTGTGTTACCTTCTCTGCTGTGGCCAATTAGGGTCAGTTATAAATAGGTCACTAGAGTGTGCAGCCAATGGTTGTGTTGGATTTAACAGTGTTCTGCACTTCCATTTCTAACAGGAACTGAAAAGCTCACAATTTCAGAATGGAATTACAGTTAAGAGGACAAAATAAATAATGAAAGTATATTGCAAAGTTGTTTTATTATATACAATTTATCATTTTATATTACCATCTCAAAGTGTTTAATGTCCCTAAGGGTTAAACCTCTTAATACGTCATTCAGTTTTAACACACTACCCTTCCCCCCAAATAAGACACAACAACTGAGTTGAGAAAAAGACCGGTCACGGTCACGTTTATTAAAACGTAGAACTTTAATGAAACTATTCGATAGTTTCCTAGGCAACTTTAAACTTGAACTTTGTAAAAGTTCTATAACTCTTGGCGCCACATATCCCTATCTAACTATCCCCTACCAACAGCCGGTCAAAGCCCCATACGGTACCTACAGCGTAGCACGGATTGCTGACGCTTCTTAGCATAGAATGGGTGTAAATTGTAGAGCTCTTCGGCCAAACTTTGAGGAGGGGAACCCCTAGGCCGGCACCTAGCGGGCGTCACCCCTCCCCATTTCCCCAAGGCCGTCACTCGTCATTCAGACTGCTCGCTCCAGGGCTATGACCGACCGCCACAAGAGGACAGAGTGTAACTCTTGCTGCCAACCCAACTGACCATAACAGACCACAACCACAAGATTGTTAAACAACCTTGCATTAAACCCTTAACTCTATAAAAAAAAAAATTTTTTTTTTTTTTTACTTTTAAACTTGAGCCATCAATGCTCTCCTTATGTCTGCAATGAAGATATCCAGCCCTTCGTCTGTCAAATGCACTCCGTCAGGGTGATATAGCTCCTTCCTGTCAGCCGTAATACTCTCATGCCTAATTACAAACCCCGATTCTGCCATGACCACTCTTCCCAACTCTCTGTTCATCTTTTTTCTTACATTGTAGGCCGCTCTTTGCGACACCATGAATCTCCACTGCAGTCGTGCGACCACAAAGGACCATCCCACTTTAACGCCCTGTAGCCATGCACACATCCACTTCACATCAGAGACCATGCGTCTGATAAGGTCTAAGGCAGGTACAGAGCCCAAATCGTTCCCCCTACATGGATTGCTGACGCTTCTTAGCATAGAATGGGTGTAAATTGTAGAGCTCTTCGGCCATATTTTGAGGAGGGGAACCCCTAGGCCGGCACCTAGCGGGCGTCACCCCTCCCCATTTCCCCAAGGCCGTCACTCTTCATTCACCACCACCAACCCAGAAGAGCAACCCCCTCCCAGCTTGTCATACAACCCGCTGGTTGGGGGTGGTGGACTAAATTACAACCTGGGCTTACAGAGCTGATTCAACTAAACCTACCCCAGCCAGGGGATAGCCCTACCACTCTGCCACCTTCGACTCCTTGCCGCCAACTGTTGCTTCTCCAAGGGACGGGCGGGCGTGGAAAATACTCTCGAAGTCTGGAAGCAGGAAAAGAGGCCGAGACCACTGCAACATGGACCTATAAAGGTAAGCACACTCTCCGCCCCTCATATTGCAACAAAGTAACAACAATATCCTGCAAACTCCAGACTTCTAATCAGTTAATTCTTAGTTTTGTTACAGCCCCACTAGAGGGCCCTCCACTGTCATAAGGGTTAAACCTCTTAATACGTCATTCAGTTTTAACACACTACCCTTCCCCCCAAATAAGACACAACAACTGAGTTGGGAAAAAGACCGGTCACGGTCACGTTTATTAAAACGTAGAACTTTAATGAAACTATTCGATAGTTTCCTAGGCAACTTTAAACTTGAACTTTGTAAAAGTTCTATAACTCTTGGCGGCACATATCCCTATCTAACAATCCCCTACCAACAGCCGGTCAAAGCCCCATACGGTACCTACAGCGTAGCATGTATTGCTGACGCTTCTTAGCATAGAATGGGTGTAAATTGTAGAGCTCTTCGGCCAAACTTTGAGGAGGGGAACCCCTAGGCCGGCACCTAGCGGGCGTCACCCCTCCCCATTTCCCCAAGGCCGTCACTCGTCATTCAGACTGCTCGCTCCAGGGCTATGACCGACCGCCACAAGAGGACAGAGTGTAACTCTTGCTGCCAACCCAACTGACCATAACAGACCACAACCACAAGATTGTTAAACAACCTTGCATTAAACCCTTAACTCTATAAAAAAAAAAATTTTTTTTTTTTTTTACTTTTAAACTTGAGCCATCAATGCTCTCCTTATGTCTGCAATGAAGATATCCAGCCCTTCGTCTGTCAAATGCACTCCGTCAGGGTGATATAGCTCCTTCCTGTCAGCCGTAATACTCTCATGCCTAATTACAAACCCCGATTCTGCCATGACCACTCTTCCCAACTCTCTGTTCATCTTTTTTCTTACATTGTAGGCCGCTCTTTGCGACACCATGAATCTCCACTGCAGTCGTGCGACCACAAAGGACCATCCCACTTTAACGCCCTGTAGCCATGCACACATCCACTTCACATCAGAGACCATGCGTCTGATAAGGTCTAAGGCAGGTACAGAGCCCAAATCGTTCCCCCTACATGAAGAACCACAACATTTGGCAAACCCCACCTCCTGTAGGCATCCTGCAAAAGGGAGGGTAGGTCATTCCACGATAAGCCTCGCCGGCCGAGCCAGTGAACACTGGCCCTTGATGCCGCAAAGCCCAATTGTTGGCCTCCCGGGGAACGTAGAGCCCTGATTGCTGCCCAGTGCACAAATGAGTGCCCCACAATCCAAATGCGCACCGGTGACTTGCCCTTACCTAAAACAACAGCATGTGAACAAACTCAGCACAGGAAACATAGCACTACATCGAAGTCATCGAACATGCATTAAACCCCGACTAGGTCGTTCCCCTTAGCCCCTTCCCCTTGAAAGTCCTACTTAACCGACTTCAAAGGCCTTACGTACAGTTTATAGCGATTCGATCTCCAACAGCCCAAACGCTTAACTTCGCCCACATGCGCCCCCTTTGACACTGCATTAGTCGCTGCCCCAATCCTGAAGGAGTGCAAAGCAATCCTAGCAGTGTCCAACCCGCAAGCAGCAGCCGCCGCTGCGAGCACCTTTTTAAACTGAAATATGGATAAAGCCGACGATTCCTCATGCACCAGAAACAGCCCTGGCCCCGCCGGACGTACCCACATATAATTTTCTACATTAACTACCGGGCAACATTCCTGAATGTCCAACCTAGGTAAAGGGAGCCACGCCCCTTTCCCTGCCTGATCCATCTTTGAACGCGGAATGAAAAGTAACAAACTTCCATCCGCTGACCTTACATGGTCAAGCTGCACCCCACCTCTTCCATTTACAGTTGCCGAGGATACCAGCTCACCTACTCTCAACGCACCCGCAAATGCCATTGTGAAAGCAGCCCTAAACAACAGCACCTTGTATGTGCCCGTGCACACGCCCTCCAGCGACCCCACCAGTAACTTCAAGCGCTGAAGCGTGATAGGTTCCCTTTTTATCCACCGCCTTGGGCTCAGACCTGCCCCATCCCTTCAACACCTGCCTTATCAAGAAAGAGTTTGAGAACTCTGGAAAGGCTAAGGTTTTGCTAAAAAATGCCACAGCCGCCAAGAGGCTTTGCGCTGCTAGTCTGGAAACCCCTTTCTCCTTCAAGCACCCCAGCCATTCCAACACATGTACCTGAGAGGCTTGCTGAAGCCTATAGCCCTTTTCTGCGCAGAATGACACCCAAGCCTTCCAATGAGCTTCGTATGTCGTCCAGGTCTTAGGAGCCAAGGACGACTTCACTAACTGAATGATTGAGGCCCACTTGTCGCTAGCTGCCAGAGAAACAATGGGCAGTTAAGACCACTGGCCGCTGCCCTCGGTGCCAACTTCCTAAATTCCTACCACTTGAATCTAGACAAAGCATCTGCTAGGCTATTGTTTTCCCCCGGGCACGTGGCGTGCTGAAAATATCATATTAAGCCGCAAGCAACGTAGCACCAGGTGCCTAAGGTACCTGACCCCCACTGGCGAAGAGGCCGACAACCTGTTGATGGCATACACCACACTCATGTTGTCTGACCAAAACACCACTTCCCTATTTGCTAGCTTTTGCCCCCACAATTCTACTGCCACCACAATTGGAAATAATTCCAACAGGGTCAGATTCCTAGTTAATCCACTAGCGACCCACACTGCGGGCCATGAGGCCGCGCTCCACTCACCGTCCAAGTATGCACCGTAGCCAAAGCCCCCTGCTGCATCTGTGAACAGGTGCAGCTTCTGGTTTGACAGTGGATCACGGCGCCATAGGCACACCCCATTAAAATGAGATAGGAACTTTTCCCAAACTTTGACATCCTCCCTCATTTTGCGAGTGACCCTGAAGACCCCCGGTTTAACCTTATGGCCTTTCAATTGCTCTTCGAGCCTCCTATTGAAGACGCGCCCCATCGGTATTGCCCTTCCGGCAAAATTTAGCAAACCCAATAGCGATTGCAATTGTTTCATGGAAATACTAACCGATCCCACTACTGCCCTGACTATTGTCAGCAGCTTGACTACTTTATCCTGGGGAAGCCGGCATTCTGCTGCTACAGTGTCGATTTCTATTCCCAAGAAAGTCAGGCACGTGCATGGGCCTTGTGTTTTGTCCTCGGCTAGCGGAACTCCAAATTCCGTTGTCACAGCCCGCATAACCGGCATTAGGTGATCACATTCCCCCGACCCAGCCCAGCCTATCAACAAGAAGTCATCCAGGTAATGGGCAATCCCCCCCCTTCCTGCTGACTCTTGAACCACCCAATGTAGGAAGGAGCTAAAACACTCAAATAAAGCGCAGGACAAGGAACAGCCCATGGGCAGGCATCTGTCCACATAAAATCCCCCATAAAACTTGCACCTTCTTTGAAGCGTTCATGAATGCCCTGGATTGTATCTGCGTACTTAAACAAGTTATGCCCTTGGGCCGGCCATTTGTCCACATAGCAAGCAGCCATGACCCTAAAACACTTTTGCCACTCCTCAAACGTCTCTGGGCGCCTTACCATCTTAGGGCCAGTACCGTCCTCCGCCTTTTCTTTCTCCCTATAAGTTTCCGCGGACAACTCAAATATATTCACATACCTCCCCTCCTGGATCTTCTTGATAACCTTCGTTTTCAAGTGTCCATAGAGGAAGTGTACCAGGTAGGGGTACGTATCCCCCTGCATGGCCACTCTCCGCAACATAGGGAGGGCAGGCGCCACACCACTAAGTGTCGCCAACTGATTGTTCGCTAACGCCACTGGCATCTCTACCACCCCAGCTTTCGCCTTTTCTCGCGCAGCAAACATCTTTTTAATCCTCCTAAACATACGCTGCTGTCCTTTTCCTACTAGCCCTAATGTCTTTCCACTCTCTGAGTCAGACCCACTGGATGAAGTACCCAAATCAGCGTGTGTGTTTATAGGAAACAAAGGCTCACCCAACACTGCCTGCTGCCCTGCTGCTGCGGAAGTTGATGGCACCTCTCCTTGTCCTGGCGTTGAGACTGCTGCCAGCTGAGACCCCACCTGCGGCTGAGATGCACTTGCTCCCACTGCTCCACTTGAAGAACTGGTCGCCATGGGTGCCTGTGAAACAACAGAAAGATGGGGAGTACTCTGGGAAAAGGACGGAGCCCCAGCAGGGCCCACCCTGTCACTCCCACCCCAATTGCCACCCAAGTTCATGCCTAATGCCGTTGATACCACCCTCTGCCAGTCTACATTGCCTGCCTGCAACCCTGCTGCCATTATGGGGGAGCTGTGCCCCTGCACATTGCCGGAACCTGCCCCTGCACTTAACCCCCCTTGTATAATGAGAAATGCTGTCTGCCCCTGCTGCATATCAGGCACCGTCATTAACATGCTTGGAGCCGTCATTAACCCTATCTGACTGTTAGTGACTGTGCTGCCCCCTTGTGCCAACCCATACTGCCCCCCTGTATGAGTCCCAGCTACTGGAGCCCCAGTTGCCTGCACCACATTCACACCAGCGTTCTGCCCTATATTCTGCCATCCACTCACAGACTCAAATGATCCCTGTGTAACTGCGCCCTCAGCACTTCCTGCACCAGATCCCACTGACTGCCGCTGCAAATAGATGCTGCTTGGGCCTACTCCTGCATTCTGCGCCTGCCGTGTGGCCACCGGAGCCTCTGCCCTGCTACTGACAAACACCCCGCTGGCCCCTGCCCCACCCGGTGCCCTCCCTGGAGCCCCATCCTCACCCCGGAGTCTCCCCAACTTACTGGGAGCTCCGTGAGTGAAGACGCTCCTGCTGCGTTGCCGCTGTCTGCCCCTGCCTCGCCCCGCCTCCGTATCCACGTCCGACCTGGCTCGATCTGGGCCTAAGCGCCCTCGCATCCTGGAGTGGGCCTGTGAGCTCCCCGCGCCCCCAACCCTCCGGAACAGGCCCCACCCCCGCCGCACAGGGCGACAGTGACCGGGCCAGCACCAGAAGGGCCGAGATGGTGGCCGGGGGGAGCGCTGCTATCTGCGCTAGGCCGGAAGCCTCCGGTAGCTCCTGCAGGGCGGCGATGGCCCCCGCATGCTGTGACTGCAGCCCTAAGCTCCCTGTCACTTGAGTGAGGCCCGTACAGGCCCCGATCACAACCCCACTCTGCTCAGTCCCACTGGGGGTGGGAACCACCCCAGCATCAGTGCTAGGGGCAGCCGTGACGTTTTTTGGCTTTGCTGGGCCCTTTCCCTTCCCCCCTCCTACTCTAGCTCTGGTTATATGGGAAACTGGGGACCGGGTTTGGGGGGTAGGTGGTACAACCTCTTCAGAACTGTCCCTGCTCTCTCCTGCAGGCCTCCGGACTCCAGCTGAACCAGATTCCTCCTCTCTGAACCTCCTAGGCCTAACTGAAGCTCTCCTTGAACGCTCCATCTCAAGACAGAAAATCCTCTCGAAGTCTGGAAGCAGGAAAAGAGGCCGAGACCACTGCAACATGGACCTATAAAGGTAAGCACACTCTCCGCCCCTCATATTGCAACAAAGTAACATCAATATCCCTGCAAACTCCAGACTTCTAATCAGTTAAACCTTAGTTTTGTTACAGCCCCACTAGAGGGCCCTCCACTGTCATTTAACAAAAAAAAATACCAAGTGAAAAAAGCTAATTTTATGGTTTAAAAAAAAATTGGAAAGTTGTTTAAAATCACATTCCAAATCTGAATCATGAGTTTAATTTTTATTTTACTGCTCCTTTAAGAATGTAGCACAGTCACCTAGATTATGAGTTTTGCGTTAGAAGCTATGCGGTGCTAATGAGCAGTTTTCCCTCACCGCTCACTTACCTGCAGCGCTGGTATTACGAGTTTTCAGAAACCCATCGTTAAAAGACAAGAAGTGAGCGTTGAGCAAAATTTTGCTCATTACCGCACTCCAATACCAGCGCTGCTTAAGTCAGCGGTGAGCTGGTCGTAGGTGCTTATGCACGATTTCCCCATAGGAATCAACGGGGAGAGCCGGCTGAAAAAAAAGTGAACCCAGAGTCTAAAAACCCCTAATCTTACACTTATTAACCCCTAATCTGCCGTCCCCGACATCGCCGACACCTACATTATATTATTAACCCCTAATCTGCCGCTCCGGACACCGTGGCCACCTACATTATAGTTATGAACCCCTAATCTGCTGCCCCCAAACATTGCCAACACCCACATTATATTTATTAACCCCTAATCTGCCGCCCCCAATGTTGCCGCAACCTACCTACACTTTTTAACCCCTAATCTGCCTCCCCCAATGTCGCCGCCACTATATTAAAGTTATTAACCCCTAAACCTAAGTCTAACCCTAAACCTAAACCTTTTAAGGGCTATTGGTAGTTTAGTTTAGGCTAGGTTTTTTTTTTATTTGGGGGGGGGGGGGCTTTTTTATTTTAATAAGGCTATTAGATTAGGTGTAATTAGTTTAAATAGCTGTAATTTGTTTATTATTTTCTGTAATTTAGTGTTTGTTTGTTTTTTTGTACTTTAGCTAATTTAATTTAATTTAGGTAATTGTATTTCATTTAGTTAATTTATTTAATTATAGTGTAGTGTTAGGTGTTAGTGTAACTTAGGTTAGGTTTTATTTTACAGGTAAATTTGTATTTATTTTAGCTGGGTAGTTATTAAATAGTTAATAACTATTTAATAACTATTGTACCTAGTTAAAATAAATACAAACTTGCCTGTAAAATAAAAATAAACCCTAAGCTAGATACAATGTAACTATTAGTTATATTGATGCTATTTTAGGGTTTATTTTATAGGTAAGTATTTAGTTTTAAATAGGAATAATTTAGTTAATGATAGGAATATTTATTTAGATTTATTTAAATTATATTTAAGTTAGTGGGTGTTAGGTTTAGGGTTAGACTTAGGTGTAGGGGATAATAACTTTAATATAGTGGCGGCGACGTTGGGGGCGGCAGAATAGGGGTTAATAAATATAATGTAGGTGTCGGCGATGTTGGGGGCAGCAGATTAGCGGTTCATAAATATAATGTAGGTGGTGGCGGTGTCCGGAGCGGCAGATTAGTGGTTAAAAATTTTATTATAGTGTTTGTGATGCGGGAGGGCCTCGGTTTAGGGGTTAATAGGTAGTTTATAGGTGTTAGTGTACTTTTTAGCACTTTAGTTATGAGTTTTATGATACAGCGTTGTACCATAAAACTCTTAACTACTGACTAGGGATCTTGGAGGTAGAGGGTGTACAGCTCACTTTTTGGTCTCCCAGGACAGACTCGTAATAACGGCGCTATGGAAGTCCCATAGAAAAAAGACTTTACGAAGTTTAAGTAAGTCGTTTTGCGTTACGGCCAAAGAAGTGTGCGGTGACCCTAAACCTGCAAGACTCGTAATACCAGCGGGCGTAAAAAAGCAGCATTAGGACCTCTTAACGCTGCTTTTTTAATCTAACGCACAACTCGTAATCTATCCGAGTAGTTGTTATGCTGAAGGGCAGAAACTTAAAGTGCAAACTTACAAAAAAGGCTTTGCAGTAAATAAGTGAAATCTAAAAGGATCACAGAAAAACAAGTTATTTAACCTTCACGATCGCTTTCAATTGTTGTATCTATATTTGAAGATAGTTTTGCCAGTTTCTCTCTTGTTAAATGCAGTGCTATGATGTTCCATGCATACAGTTAAAGGGACACTCAAGTCAAAATTAAACTTTAATGATTCAGATAGAGCAGCAATTTTAAACAACTTTTCAGTTTACTTCCATTAACAAAATGTGCACAGTCTTTTTATATTTACACTTTTTGAGTCACCAGCTCCTACTGAGCATGTGCAAGAATTCACAGAATATACTTATATGCATTTGTGATTGGCTGATGGTTGTCACATGATACAGGGGAAGTGGAAATAGACATAACTGAAATTTCTTAGAAAAAAATTCTACTTCTCATTTGCAGTTCAGACAAAGAGGCCCATTTATCAAGCCCTGAATGGAGCTTGAAGGGCCGTGTTTCTGGTGAGTCTTCAGACTCGCCAGAAACACCAGTTAGGAAGCAGCGGTCTAAAGACCGCTGCTCCATAACCCTGTCCGCCTGCTCTGATGAGGATAAATGCCAACAGCATAGCAGGCCGCTAGCAGAGGGTGTCAATCAACCCAAGGGGCCTCACGTTCCATACGGAGCTTCATAAATATGCCCCTAAGGTGCCCATTTATCATCAGACTGTCCGACATGATCTGCTCAGTGCAATGCCGCCCCCTGCAGATTTGCGGCCAATTTCCAGCTAGCAGGGGGTGCCAATCAGCCCGATCGTATACGATCAGGCGGACTGATGTCCACAGCCACAGAGCAGGCAGACAATTAATGGAGCAGCGGTCTTAAGACCGCTGCTTCCTAACTGCTGTTTCTGGCGAACCTGAAGGTCGTGCGGAAACAAGGGCATCAAGCTCCATTCGGAGCACCTAAGGGGCCGATTTACTAATGTGAAGGCAGACGTGATCCGCTGTAGCATGTCCGCTGCACATCGGTAAATGCTGACAGCATACGCTGTCGGCTTTTATCATTGCACAAGCATTTCAAGTGAAATGCTTCTGCAATGCCACCCCCTGCACTGCACATTCACAGTCAATGGGTTGCTAGCAGGGGATGTTAATCAATCTTACAACCACTGCTTCTTAACTTCCGTTTCAGGTGGACCTGAAGCGTAGTGGGTCAGAAGCAGCATCCGCTGCTTCATAAATCGACCCCTAAATGCTATTGCATTATCTTTTTATCATGCATTTGTTGGTTATGCAAATCTACTTATTTACTGGTCTTTTCACTATTGTGTTATGACCAATAAGCTTTAGCGGCTCTGGGGCAAAATGAATCTTGGCCTTTGTACTGAAAATTCCTTGCATTAGCCCAGCAAACAGAAATTAAACACAGATACACCACACAAACACAGACACAATGAGAGACCGGTTCCTCTAGCAATAAAAGCATCCATGGATACTGATAGCTGAATAAAATCTGAATGGGGCAAGGGAGAATGACTGATAGATTACATCTTCCATGGTCAGCCTGTCCCTCAGACCTTCTACACGAGCTCTAATGCTCCACTACAGGAAACAAACCCAGATTACCTGGCCAGACTGCTGCCCTGCTTACACGTGCTCACAATATACTGTATATAAAGCACTCACAGATACTGAAAGGGGGAAGGGCTGTAAAGGTGCAGATAATGGACTCTGGATCCAGCAATAGAGCCCCAGACCTTCCTCCTTGTTTGACAGTTGATGTCACACAATGAGGGACAGACTTTAAGGGTTCGATTTATCAATCTGTGTCAGACAGGGGCATACATACGCGTCCCCTGTCCACCGCAGCTCACCTCTGGTGGAATTCAGCATTGCACACAAGCGCTATTTGTCATTCATGTGCAATCCCATGCACAGCCAATCACGCATGGGCAGGAGCTGTCAATCTCCCCGCTCAGACAAGACCGGGAGATTGAAATTTGCCACCTTAGAGGTGGTGGAAGGATAGGAAAGCAGCAATCTGGTGACCGCTGCTTGTTAAATACGGACTGCAAGTTCTCTTGTGAGAACCTGCAGTTGTAGGGGGTCGAAAGGCTTGCGAAGCCTTTGATAAATCGACCCCTAAGCCTACTCAACACTGTTCAAAGAAATCTGTGTGAGGAACCAGAAATATCATATTTAGAAGTCTTTAGTAGTCCACTTGCATTGCTTCATGGTTCAGACAAGCCTCTTTTTCTTTTTTAGCCATCAAAGCAACAGCTTTTATTACTCTAATTACTCTGGTCCTCATTATCACTAGTAAACATTTATCACTTGAAACTTCATTGCATTAATCCCTTACTATAGTTCTCCCCAATTAGATTCTGTAGCACTCAAGGGATCCCCTACACCCCCCCCCCCCCCCATTAAAATGCATCATGGATAGAAAAAAAATAATAATTCCCAAACCACATGTAATTTACAGTGAGCTTAGCTTCACAATAGTTCATCAATACATTAGACGAAGGGCAAACATTAAATATAGAGAAACCTGAAAATAAATGGTTCCTCATATTTGAGACATACATCTATATACTGTATGTGTGTGTTTATGTTTGTGCATGTTTTGTTATACTAGTACAGCTAAGCAAAATAAAATTCATCCAATATTCAAATAATTTTCAGTGTGTAAGCTTACACTCTCAGAAGTACACATGTTAAGAGTGTCAGTTACATTTACTTGGCAAATAGATAAAAATAGATCACTGCAAGACATTAAAAGTTGTAGCTAGGCTGGCAGTCTATTCATCAACCCTGCTCAGATATAAGGTATGTATAAAGATTTTTTAATGCCTTGAACTGTTTTTTGTGTGCTGTAAATGTTTCATTACTGTTGATACAAAGCTTCAAACACATTTATCACCCCCAATTTTCTTGCTTCTGGACAAAAAAAGTGTGGTTATTTTCATCCAGCATTAACAATATATGCTTTGCACACAGTGGAAAAGGTTCTAGTATTTAAAGTAAATGTCATAGCAGGGGGTGCCATTAATCTTCCAGTGTTTCAGTGAATGTTCTCATAAAGATGGATGCAAAGTGCATTGCATGTCAAGATGACAAAATGTCAAGTGTTTAAAAGGATCATACATTTTGTATACAGTTTTTCATGTTTGTAAATTGAGAATATGGCAGCACTTTCAGTCTCAGTTTTATAACATCTCCAATTTTATGCTGTGTTGATTTTAATTTGCTACTTAATATTTTAAAGTAAATAAACAGTTGTGAGGATCTTGGCATATAATTACCACATCATCTTTTTTTTTAACATAACTGTTTATTCAATCAGTAATCACTACAAGATGTATGTCAATTTTTTAACATACATCACTATAAAATACGTTTATTTTTATTTTTGAATTGTTTAAATCAGAGTGTTTCTAGAGGACATAATAGTTTAGATTTTCCATTAGATAAATGTATTATTGTAATTTAGGTTGAGCATTATGGTGAGTTGATAAATATGTATTTTTTGTAAATTATAACTAAATATTCTTTAGGGAAATATATTAACTGATGCCAGAGTGATCTGCAACACTTTTCTATGGCATTGTAGCACTCTCTAGAAGCCAATGGGTTAAGGGGGGGGGGGGGTACAATAATGGTTTGTTTAATGAAGCATAATTTAGAATGTTTTCTTTAAGTTGTTTCACCTAGCCCTTCATTCAAAATTTAATGCATGCAAATGTTTTAAAAAAATAAATAAATCTGACCTTTAAAATCTCCTTACTTAAACTCCATGTGACGAATTGTCTTTCTTTTTTTCCATAACCATCAATAGCAGGTAATAATCCCTTAGTCCTTTATTGTGGTTTGTGTTTAAAATGTGCTCTAAAATGTGCTCTAAAATATGCTAATTGAGCTTGTATAGGCTCAATGTCAAAACTGAGCCTGCCCATTGTTCTGGTTATTCAAAAAGATTATCCACAATAGTGGTGTTAATTGCCTTGATGGTGATTGTGCAGAGCAGTGATTTTTAACCTTTTTTTTGCCGTGGCACACTTTTTTACATTAAAAAATCCTGTGGCACACCACCATCCCAAAATGTTAAAAAAATCACACATTGTAGCCTAATACAGCATATATATATATATATATATATATATATATATATATATATACACACATAAACACACACATACTGTATGTATTGTGCTGTTATGCCATGCCTCCTACAAACTACCCCTGCACTGGGAGTAAAAAACAAGCAAAGTTTAAAAAATATGTCACACTGTTGTCAGTCTGCCGTTGCACACCTGAGGATCTCTCAAGGCACACTGGTTGAAAAACACTGGTGTAGAGAAAGTAATTGATGTGGGTATTGTGTAGGGGGTAGTTGTGACAAAAGAGACGCATCTAGGGAAAAGTTTGCAGTTTAAGGATCCTGTAGAGTGGGTATGTGCAGTGGGAGCTATGTAAGGAGGCCTGTTGAGTATGGGGGGCTTTGTGATGGAATTTGTTGACAGTCATGGTTAGAGTTAATTGTGGTTTCATAAAGCCAGGTCAATGGCAGGTCAGGTTAATTGTGGTAGGAGATGTTTTTGTTTTACTTTCTTTGATACAGAAAAAGTTTAACTCAAATGTGGAGGATAAATTCTGCCTAATAGTTTCTGTCAGACTACTTTTAAGTGTTGCTACAAGAAAATTGGATCTGAGGGGGCACTGTGTGGTGCTGCACATAACATTGCAAATTATAGGAAACTATTACAACAACTATTTTACAACAGCTCTCATATAAGGTAATAACTGTCACTGTTACTTGTGAGGTGCTTGAACCACTCTACGTTTGACCTTTTGTGAGGTCTGATCAATGCGCTACTGACAGGACAAAGTATGTGGGAATTTTAATAGATTATCATTTGATAAGCTTTTCTAAAAATATTAGAATATACCCCATAAGCGGAAAAACTATATAAAAACAAATCAGGACTAAAAGTAATCTTATTTTATTCAACGAGCAATAACACTTACAAAAAAAACCTACACTGTGCAAATTCTATTGAATCCTATATGAAAATTCTCCTACGATGGTACTATACCCTGGCTAGATTATCACAGATGTTCCCAAATCAATCCCCCTTGTGCTGGAGAGACTGCGGAGAGAGGTTCTTACCTTCACATTTGGTATAGCTGCCAAGCACTTGACCCCTGCTGGAGACAAGTGTTACAAATTTGTGGGGACATAGGGCTTGTCTTACCGTGGAGACCTGAAATAGCTCTTTTTCATATTTTTACTCCCAAAACTCCAAAATCTCAATCTAAATTGGTCATCTTCATTTTAGGTGCTATGAAACTTTGCATAGCAAGAACCTGGAAACAGTCTGCACCCCCTGAAATCTCAGCTGTACTTGAGATAATAAAATACTTTGCCAAGATGGAAAGAAGTTTCTATCTTAATCGGAACAAAGAGGATCTGTTTTGGGATATCTGGGAACCCTGGTTCCATTACAGCGAAGTTCTAGATATAGCTGATAGAGCCTAAATTCTCCCCTTCTCCTCCTTATGTCAAGCAATATATGCCTCCTACTCAATCTTTCCCTCCCTTTTCTTCCCCTTGCCACACTTGGAACTATCCACATGGGAACATGGCTTGTTTTCCATATTAGCCAGAATACAAAAATATAAATTCAATATCCTTTATATAGTGATACCTACGCTTTACCCTAAGCGTTTACTCTCAATTAGTGTACTATGATCATCCACAGTGCATACAATTATAAAATGTTATCATGCCAAATGTTTATGTAGGTTATTATATTTAAACATGTTGAATTGGATGTTACTACAGTATAGGCCATTTACTGATGATTATTACAATGTATGGACTTAGATACGTACCAGTTATTTTCTTTGAGGACCTCCCAGAACAACTCTGATTTCCTATCTTCCAGGATCTTTATTTCTTACAATTAAACCCATTGGACTTTGTTACCCAGAAACTGACTGGATTCTGGTATTTATATGATCCTGTGATTATATGTATAACAATGTTTGTGTTTATACTATGTTACCGTAGTAGTTGTATTACTATTTATATATATAAAAAAAAAAAATTAAAAGTAATCTTATTTGAATCTTAGGGGAGATATTTTAAAATGTATTAGTATTTTTTAAACTGGATGCACCTGCCTGAAATAGAATGAAATAATTATGTTTACAGAGGTATGGCAGTCTCCACCAATAGGTCGGTGAGAGTTCTTATCAGACTGTGAGAATTCTATCCTTAGCAATATACTTCTCTGTCTCTATTTCTATTTACTTTAAGGTTTGTTTATGTAGTTTTCTTGTGATGTAAAATAAAAGGCAGTTCAAATACATATTTATGAAATGTGGTTTAATGGAACCTTCCATTCACTGGTTTGGCAAATAGCTCTGGCAGCTTTCCTACAGTCATGTGTTAGTTTAATATCTTGGAAAGTTCCATTTGCGCAGGGCTGTTATGTGAGGATCTGTGAAGTTTGCTGAATGGAGCATTCTAATTAGTCACTGTTATGAATAATGATTTAGTCAGAACTGTTACGAGATGTGCTCTTAGATTCTAATATTGGAGAGAACATTTAAAAAAAAAATAATCTCATTTTCTACAGCGTAGTTGCACGATATGTTATACCCTTAAAGGGACTTAAAAGTCAATAAGTAGAAATTGGGTTATCTAGACCCAGATAAATGTCAACTCTATCAATTTATACACAATTGTATAGGTTTTTAACAGGGCTTCCCAGTCTCAAAACATTATAATTCATGTCCATATGTGATGTACCTTGCTGTATCTATCTCTACCATGGTTTATTTTAAAGTTGCTTAAAGCAGCACTGTGCTGGCAGGAAGGGAGCAGTGTTTAAAACAAATTGTGAAGCTTATTTACATAGCATTACCCAGAATTCACTGCCCCATTGATCTGTTGTGTCAGAGAATGTTTTTGAATACTGTTTTGGATCCCAAACTTTTTAAATGCACCCCACCACACCACCCCCTTTTTCTTGCATAGGGACTGGTGGCGGTATTGTAATCCATCAGAAGTTAGTTAGTAATCATTTTTGGTTGTTTTAAAATTGAAGTTACATTTTTTATTGTGATGAGAGTGGGAGTGTGACATCACCGGATGGGGGCGTGGCTTATAGCCGTTATAGTCTGTGTCGCAGCTACTAAGTTAGATGTGTTGTGAAAGCTGTATACTTCTATGCTCTGTCCTATGCTGTGTCCTGCATCTCAAGACATGGTGTCAGAAGTACTTGTCTACGCTTCTGTTTCCTGAGTAATGACGATGTCGAAGTTTACCCCACCTGAGCCTTTTGATTTCTCTCAGCCTGCAGCTTGGCCCACATTAGCGTCAGCGGTATCAATGCTTCAGGATTGCTTCCAAGCTGGACAAGGAGAGTGGTGAAGTACAAGTTATTTCTCTTTTATACTCTATGGGGAAAGATGTGGAGCCAGTGTTCAATGTCTTTACTTTCCAAGAAGGTGAAGAATTTGACTTTTAAATAGTTATGAATAAACTCAGTTCTCACTTTGTGCCCAAAATAAATGCGATTCATGAGAGGTCTTGTTTTCACAAATGTGCTCAGCATGTGGGAGAATCTGCGGAGTCATTTGTGCGCAGCCTGTATGAACTAGCTGAATTCTGTGAGTTTTGTGTTGCTAAAGAAGAGCAAATCAGAGACAGAATAGTCATAGGAATTGCAGATGCTGAGGTCTCACTGAAGCTACAGTTGGAGGCTGAATTAACGTTAGATGGGGCTATTAGGATGGCCAGCTGAGTGAACTGGTGAAAAAGCAAAGTGCTGATTTGAGGTCTGAGAGTATTGTGGATGAAGTGCAGCAGTTCAGGAGAGCTGCAGGTGAAAGGTACAGTGTGAGCGGTAGACCAAGGGCAACAGATAGGCCCAGAAGCGGATGGGCGCAGCAGGCTCGCTACACGCGGTGTAACCGTACCTATGATCAGAATGTTGTATGCCCTGCTAAAGATAAAAGCTGTAGAAAGTGTAACCGAATGGTCCATTTTGAAGTGGCGTGTAAAACTGAATATATTAACGTGATGCAGGTGGATAGTGACCAGGAGGGTCAAGAAGTGTCCTTTGTAGGGTTTGTTGTTGAACGGTCTGATTCAGATGAAGATTGGCGGGTTACCTTTACTGTAATGTCTCTTGCAGCATTCATAAAACTGTCTCGACAGCCTCAGCTGGCGAAAGTTACAAAGAAGGTTCATAGTCCTTGTGGCCGCATCAATTGTGCGGAGGCATTTCTTGCCAGCTGTGAGTACAAGCAATGAAAATTTATCATGTGGGTACATGTAATTAGAGGTCAGTGTGTTAACAACCTATTGAACAGGAAAGCAGCCTGTGGTTTGGGCCTTGTCACCAGAGTGAATTAGATTTCGAAAGACATGTTTGGTGAATTGGGCCTACTGAATTGCAACCCAGTCCGAATATCACTGAAAAGTGATGCAGTCCCATACAGCATTACCACTCCTCGTAGAATTCCATTCCCGCTCATGCCTCAAGTGGAGAAGGATCTTCTGCGTATGAAGAATATGGAAGTTATTGAAGAGGTTGTTGAAGCAACTGACTGGTGTGCATCCATTGTGCCTGTTGCAAAGAAAAACAGGAAGGTATGCATCTGCATAGACTTGAAAAGGCTGAATGAGGCAGTGAAGAGATAGTGATATGCGTTGCAGATGCTTGAAGACATAGCTCTGAATCTGGCTGGGGTGAACTTCTTCTCTACACTGGATGCTTCCAGCGGCTTCTGGCAGATACCTCTAGATCCACAATGCCACAAACTGACTACCTTCATTACACCGGTAGGTCAGTTTTGCTTCTGCAGACTCCACTTTGGGATATCCTTTGCTCCTGAAATCTTTCAAAGAGAGACAAGTTCCCTCCTAAGGGACCACGAGGGCACGGCAGTCTTCATGGATGACATTCTAGTGTATAGGTCTACATTGGAAGAACATGATCAGCGATTAAACTGTGTGCTGCAGACCATTAGAGAGTCTGGGCTGAAATTAAATAAAGAGAAATGACATTTTAGAAAATCTGAGTTATGTTACTTTGGGCATATCATCAATGGAGATGGCATCAAGCCGGACCCTGATAAAATCCTTGCTCACAGAGTTGTTGAAGAAAGATGTTGCCTGGGTCTAAGGTCCTTCACAGGAAGAAGCTTTTGTACAGGTCAAGTCCTTGCTGGGGTCTGCCCCAGTGTTAGGGTTCTACGACCCTTCTAAAAAGACTGTGGTTAGTGCTGATGCAAGCAGTTATGGGCTAGGGGCCGTCTTCCTGCTGCTGAATGAGAACAAACTACAGCCCATCGCCTACTGTTCCCGTACACTGACAGCTGCGGAGCCGAAATACACCGAAATTCAGAAAGAGTGTCTGGCTTCAGTTTGGGCCTGTAAGCGCTTCCAGCATTACTTAGTGGGTTTAGAGAAATTTAGTCTGGAGACTGACCATAAACCACTAGTCCCTCTAATCAACTCCTATGATATTGACTAAACACCCCTAAGATGCCAGAGACTTCTGATAAAATCCTGATAAAATCCTTGCTCACAGAGTTGTTGAAGAAAGATGTTGCCTGGGTCTAGGGTCCTTCACAGGAAGAAGCTTTTGTACAGGTCAAGTCCTTGCTGGGGTCTGCCCCAGTGTTAGGGTTCTACGACCCTTCTAAAAAGACTGTGGTTAGTGCTGATGCAAGCAGTTATGGGCTAGGGGCCGTCTTCCTGCTGCTGAATGAGAACAAACTACAGCCCATCGCCTACTGTTCCCGTACACTGACAGCTGCGGAGTCGAAATACACCGAAATTCAGAAAGAGTGTCTGGCTTCAGTTTGGGCCTGTAAGTGCTTCCAGCATTACTTAGTGGGTTTAGAGAAATTTAGTCTGGAGACTGACCATAAACCACTAGTCCCTCTAATCAACTCCTATGATATTGACTAAACACCCCTAAGATGCCAGAGACTTCTGATGAGTCTGCTCAGGTTCAATGTTTGGGCAGTGCAAACAACTGGTAGTGGCAGATACACTTTCCAGGCTCCCGCTGGCTGCTGATGAAGAATCTTCAATGGAATTAGATGTGAAAGTGTATGTGGATTCAGTTCTGGCATCCAAACCCATTTCGTCAGGAAAGCTAGAGGAAATTAGAAAGGATACACACGTTTGGATACAGACCTTCAAGAAGTTATTAAGTACATAAAAGAAGGTTGGTCCGAGAGCTGGGCAGCCTGGATGTCTTTAAGTTCTTACCAGTCAGAGAGGTCACAGCTCATGGAGCTGGATGGTTTAGTGCTGTTCCAAGACCGCATTGTCATTCCTATTAGCATGCGGCAGGAGATGTTAAGCAGGATTCATGATGGCCACTTGGGCATTACAAAGTGCAGAGAAAGGGCAGCTACGGCAGTATGGTGGTCTGGGATTAGTTCCAACATTGCAAGCCACATGTCAAAGTGTGCCTTTTGCCGGGAACGCCGGCCTACTCAGAGAAGGGAGCCCTTGAATTCTGCCCTGCTGCCTGCAGGCCCATGGCAGAAAATAGCTGCGGATTTGTGCGAACTGCATGGGAAGAAGTACCTAGTCATGATTGACTACTATTCCAGGTATTTGGAGATTGCACCCTTAAATGAGATTAACAGTCAAGCCATTATCACTCGTCTCAAGAGTTTGTTAGCCCAGTGGGGCATACCAATGGAGTTAGTGAGTGATAATAGAATGCAGTTTGCCTCCATGGAGTTCAGTTCTTTCTGCAGTGAATATAATTTCGTCCATTCTACATCAAGTACACATTACCCGCAGGCCAATGGAATGGCTGAAAGGGCAGTTCAAACAACAAAGTTAATTTTGAAGCAATCTGAGCTGTACCTAGCTCTCTTTGCCAATAGGGGGACTCCCATCCAAGCCACAGGTTTTAGCCCGGCACAGCTAATGCTAGGATGTTATATTAACACCACTTTACCCTTTTTGGGTGTCTTCCAGCCAACCAGCTCTGTTCCTTCGGGACGAGGTCCTTAGGAGGGATGAAGAGGCGGAAAGAGGTTCTTCTACGACAAAAAACACTCTGTGAGGCCCTTGCAGGAGCTGAATGTGGGCCAAAGTGTCAGAGTTAAACTTGATGATGAGAAGAAATGGAAGACGCCTGCTACAGTAATTGGTCGCTCTCCAGAACCAAGGTCTTATGTAGTCCTTACTGATGGAGGGACATCTTCAGCCAGTACCTAAGAGTTTGGGACTGGATGCCTCAGAGTCAAAGTCAGTGGGATCCCCTGTTTTAAGAGGGGTGTCTTCCCCTCAACAAGATCACAGCGGGGATACTTCTTTGCTTCCAGCAGACTCTCAATCACCTTCTTCTGCATCAGAGGACAGTTCATATAAAATGACATAAAGTGGAAGAGTGGTGAAACTTCCAGCCCACTATCGGGATTAGCACTAGTTAGAGTAGTGACCAGAAGAATGGGCAGAATAATCCCATGGTCATTGTGGACTAGGGTAGTCTACCCCGATGTCCAAGTCAGGATTGTATTTCTTGTTGTTCATATATATTTTATAACTTGTTATTTGTTGTACATTAAACAAAACTATTTTTGAATGCTTCTTGTATACCTTGTTATTTGTTGTACTCTAAACAAAAAAATGTATGCTTTGTCCTTTGAGAAGGGGGAAGATGTGATGAAAGTGGGAGTGTGACGTCACCGGATGGAGGCGTGGCTTATAGCCATTATAGTCTGTGTCGCAGTTACTAAATTAGATGTGTTGTGCAAGCTGTATACTTCAATGCTCTGCAATAAGCGTTGTACCTTCTATGCTGTTTCCTGCATCTCATGACACTTATCTCTTTACACTTTATGTGCTCCATTCACATATTTATGCACTTGAATGTTTTTCGTTTAATAGAAAGTTAAAAAATAGTGCTGCAATGCAACTTTAAAACAAAGAAACTTGTCATCATATCTGATCTTTAGAAAGCTTATTTATGATTACAATGGATTATTTTAAAATATGTTTATTATCAAATTATTCTAAATTATATTAAATTGTGATTGAACAAATTAGATGTGTAAAAATTTGTGTTTGCTATTCAGTTTATCTTGTTTCCACTTCTTGAGATTTTTTTTTAACTATGCTCACAATTTATGTATTTCGGTAGCAGGGGGTGTCAATCAGCCTGATAGTATAGGATCAGGCAGATTGCAGACTGCCGCCTCAGAGGCAGTGGACCAGTTATGGAGCAGGTGTCTTAAGACCGCTGCTTCATTACTGATGTTTCCGGTGAGCCATTCAGAGCTTGATAATTAGGCCCCATAGTAACCCAGGACTGGCATAAAGCTTATCTGGTGCCACTTTTTAAAAAGGGAAGCAGGGCTGATGCAGGAAGCTATAGACCAGTTAGTCTGACATCAATAATAGGGAAGATACTTCTAAGGGATTATATTGATGAGTATATTAGCATGGTTTTTGGCAAATATATCATGTCAAACTAATCTAATTAGATTCTATGAGGAAGTAAGTAAAATATAGATAAAAGGGAATCATTGATGTGATATGTTTGGGTTCTTCAAAGGTTTTAGATACAATACCACATGAGAGATTATTGTACAAAATTAAGGGACTGGGAATATCTGAAAATGTTAGCTCATGGATAAATAATTGGATAACAGACAGGGAGCAGCAATTAGTAGTACATGGATCATACTCAGATTTAAAAAAATCAGTGTAGTCCCCCATGGATCAGAACTGGGCACTATTCTTTTAAATATTTTTATTAATGACCTGGAGCAAGGGAAAAAAAGCAGTAAATTGAGTAAGGGGATTAGGTCAGTGCCAGATGAAATTGCTTTACAAGGGGTTTACAAAAATTGGAAACATGGGAAGGTAAATGGAAAATGAGATTCAATACTGGAGAACATAAGGTTCTACATTTGGGTATACTTGTTAATAACAAGCTAAAAATGGGTGCAGAATGCAGGGCAGCGGCTTCTAAGACTAATAAGATACTAGCATGTATTAAAGTAGGCATTGGTGCAAGGGAGAAAAGCATAATTCTGTCACTATATAAATCCCTGGTTAGAGCTCACCTTGAATGTGGAGTGCAATTCTGGGGACCAATCTAAAAAAAAGTTCAGAGAAGGGTCACAAAACTAATAAGGGGGATAATTTAAACTATGAGGAGTGGTTAGCCAAACTGGGTCTGTTTGCTCTAGAAAAAAGGTACTTGAGATGTGACATGATTTCTTTATATAAATATATTCAAGGCGCATATACAGAGTTGGTGTTTATTTCAAGGAAATTGTTTGTGGCAAAAGGTTGCAACATAAATGTTTTTTCATTGTAAGAGCAATCAAATTGTGAAACCATTGCCTAAGGAGGTAGTGAAAGAAAATACTTTAGATACATTTAAAAATGGCTTAGATTAATTTAAGTTCAATTGGATCTTTTATTGTAAATCAGGTGGGATCTTTATAGCTTGAACTCGATGGACTTCTGTCTTCTTTTGACCTAATCTATTATGTTACTATGAAATAAATAAATGTGCTATAAAGTGTGCAGACAATGGGGTCAATTTATCAAGCTCCATACGGAGCGGGCTAAAGACCGCTGCTCCATAACCTGTCTGCCTGCTCTGAGGCGGCAGACAGAAATCAACTCGATCTAATACGATCGGGTTGATTGACACCCCCTGCTAGCGGCCGATTGGCCGCGAATCTGTAGGGGACGGCATTGCAGCAGCAGTTCACAAGAACTACTGGTGCAATGATAAATGCCGACAGTGTATGCTGTCGGCATTTATCGATGTGCGGCGGACATGATACGCTACATTGTATCATGTCCGTCCGCACAATAATAAATAGACCCAATGAATAAAATCTGTATGTGTACACACAATGTGATATTATTTTTGGTAGTGAAGTATTTTTGTTAAATTATATAATGCTAATTAAAAATGTATCTGGTATATTCATGCATTAATTGAAAGTAACATTGACATAACATGTAATTAATAAAGCGTGCACACGATAATAGTAAGTAAATCCTGTGCACAAAATCCCTAAATCGTGCACAGTTTTTGCTAAATTGTGTGTACGATTTTATTAAATAATTTCTCATGAAGTGGCAACTCCGGGATCCTATATTATTAGTGTTGAAAATGCACTTTGGCCACATGTCTTTTACACTTTTGAAGGTCCTTGAAAATCCCATGTTTTTATAGACTTTTTTGGGGGATTTAACTAGATTGTCCTGCTATATGTTTCACTTATTTATTAGATAAATGATATATTGCTATAAAGCAGCACTTGCTGTTATGGCACGCTTTACTACTTTCCTGGATAAGACATACAAACTCTATAAGGATTTATGTTTCCACATATTTTATATATGCTTCAAGCACTTGCTCTTCCTAAGACTTATCTTACTAAACCACAGTCTCTTGTAAACAAATTTAGTTCAAGGGGTTCCCACCCTTGGCTAATAAGAACTACAATGTACATATCTAGTGAGAAAAATAAAAATAGTAGTTTGGAATTAGCAAAAAGATTTAATAAGGCATTGGGTAAATCTGGAAAAAGGTACCACAATTGTTCTATCGTTAGGTACACAATACTGGCTACTTCCTGTCAACCATAAAGAATAATCTGATTTTAGAAGTTTTCTCTGTGTGAAACTGAACTCTGTGTAACGCCTTCAATAGATCAAGCCCTTTTCACCTGTAATTCTTTTGTTAAAGCGACAGTCTTTCTTGATTTGTTATTGTTTAAAAAGATAGATAATGCCTTTATGACCTATTCCCAAGCTTTGCATAACCAACATTGTTATATTAATATACTTTACAAACTCTAAACCCCTGCCTGGTTCTAAGCCCCTGCAGACCGCCTAATATTTCAGTGCTTTTTAGTAGCTGTTTACAGCCAGACAGTACTAGTTCATGTGTACCATATTCACAACATTGTGCTCACTCCTGTGGAGTTATGCAGGAACCAGCACTAATTGGCTAAAATGCAAGTTTCTAAAAAGCACCGAGATAAGGGGGGCAGTCTGCAGAGGCTTAGATACAAGGTAATCATAGAGGCAAAAAAGGGTATTAATATAACAGGGTTGGTTATGCAAAACTGGGGAATATCTATCTTTTTAAACAATAAACATTTTAAAGTAGACTGATTAAACCCTATTCCGCAGCTCCCTGACATTGTCACCACTATACTAAAGTTATTAACCCCTATTCCCCCGCACCCCACCATTGCCTAAACTATAATAAATATATTAACCCCTATTCCGCCATTCCCGACATCACTGCCACTAAATAAAGTTATTAACCCCTAAACCTCTGGCCTCCCACATCACTACCACTAAATAAAACTAATAACCCCTAAACCGCCAGCCCCCCATATCGAAAAAAACTAAATTAGACTATTAACCCCTAAACCTAACAACCCCCTAACTTTAAATTAAAATTACAAGATCCCTATCTTAAAATAAATAAAAACTTACCTGTGAAATTAAAAAAAGACATTGAGGCCTATTTATCAAATTTCTGTCGGACCTGATCCGACAGTGCGGATCAGGTCCGACAGACATCGCTGAATGCGGAGAGCAATACGCTCCCCGTATTCAACATTGCACTTGTGAGCTGCTGGTGCAACAATGCCCCCTGCAGACTCGCGGACAATCGACCGCCAGCAGGGGGTCTCAATCAACCCTATTGTACTCGATCTGGTTGAATTGTGGTGATCTTGATCCACAAATGATTTTGAAGAAACAGCACACCTTTGCTTTTTCAGTGGGGCACGGAACAAAACGGACTTGCCAGGTCCCAGTGAATCCAGATTCAAAGAGTATTCCAGCCACCAAGTTTTCTTAAAAGACCTTTATTTCACATAGGGTCCCAAACAAACAGTTACAACGTTTCAAGCCACATCAGGCTCTTAATCATGATTAAGAGCCTGGTGTGGCTTGAAACGTTGTAACTGTTTGTTTGGGACCCTATGTGAAATAAAGGTCTTTTAAGAAAACTTGGTGGCTGGAATACTCTTTGAATCTGAATTGTGGTGATCTCTGTCCAACTCATCAGAGCAGGCGGACAGGGTTATGAAGCAGCGGTCTTTAGACCGCTGCTTCATAACTGCTGTTTCTGGCGAGTCTGAAGACTCGCCAGAAACACGGGCCCTCAAGCTCCATTCAGAGCTTGATAAATGGTCCTCTAAGTTTAAACTATAAATTAAACTAACATTACGATTATACTAAAATTAAAATAACTACAAATTAAATTAATTAAATTACACATTAAAAAACCTAACCCTACTAAAAAAATTGAATCTACAGTTATAAAAAATTAAAAATACTAAATTACAAAAAATAAAAAAATACTAAATTACAAAAAATAACAAAAAATTATCCAAAATAAAAACAACTACACCTAATCTAATAGCCCTATCAAAATAAAAAGCCCCCCCCAAAAAAAAACTAAAAAAAAACCTAGCCTACAATAAGCTACCAATAGTCCTTAAAAGGGCCTTTTGTAGGGCATTGCCCTAAAGTAATCAGCTCTTTTCCCTGTAAAAAAATACAAAGACCCCCCAACAGTAAAACCGACCACCCAAGTAAACCTCCAAAATAAAAAACCTAAGCTACCCATTGCCCTGAAAAGGGCATTTGTATGGGCATTGCCCTTAAAAGGGCATTCAGTTCTTTTAAGACAAGCCCAAACCCTAATCTAAAAAAAAAACCCACCCAAAAAAATCTTAAAAAAACCTAACACTAACCCCTCTTTAGGTACTCACAGTTGCTGAAGTTCGGCTTGACGATCTTCATCCCAGCAGTTCCATCTTCATCCAGGCGGATCCATCTTCATCCATTGCAGGACCGGCATCTTCTTTATTCCTGTGGAGGCTGAGCAGTCTATGAGCGGAGGTCCAGGCGAAGGTCCAAGGTGGAGGTCCAGGTGAAGGTCCAAGGCGGTGGTCCAGGCTGAGGTCCAAGTTGGAGGTCCAGACTGAGGTCCATCGATCCTACGTGGCGGTCCTCTTCATGCAAATGTCCGCCGCTTGCTGAGGATTCAAATGCAAGGTACCCCTTTTATACTGGGGGTATCATTGCATTCCTATTAGCTGAAAACATTAAATCAGCCGATAGGAATTAGGGCTGCTAAAATCCTATTGGCTGTTCAAATCAGCCAATAGGATTTAAGCAACTCTCATTCCTATTAGCTGATTCGAATCAGTGCTTCTGGACCTCCTCGCCTGGACCTCCGCCTTGGACTTCCACCTGGACCTCCGCCTTGGACCTTCACCTGGACCTCCACCTTGGACCTTCTTCTGGACCTCCGCCTCCGCGCATCGACCGCTCCGCTTCCGCAGTGGGGTTTGTAATGTTAGGTGGTGTTTGTTTTTATTTGTTAGAAAAAGAGCTGATTTCTTTAGGGCAATGCCCTACAAAATGCCCTTTTAAGGGCTATTGGTAGTTTATTATAGATTAGGGTTCTTTTATTTTGGGGTGTTTTTTTTAAAACAAGTTTTTGGATAGGAATAATTTTTATTATTTAGGATAATTCGTTTATTATTTTGTGTAATTTTTATTTTTATCTTTGGGGTGTTTTTTTTTTTTTTTTTTAAATAGTCATTTTTTTATTTTTAATGGGCAGCAAAAGAGCTGAATGCAATGCCCATACAAATGCCCTTTTCATGGCAATGGGTAGATTAGGTTTTGTATAATGTTAGGGGGTGTTTGTTTTTCTTTTGTAGAAAAAGAGCTGATTTCTTTAGGGCAAACTTGGTAGTTTATTATAGATTAGGGGTTTTTATTTTGGGGTGGGATTTTTTTTAAACAGGGTATTAGAATAGGAATAATTTTTATTGGTTTGGATAACTTCGTGTTTTGGACAATTCTGGTGTTGACTGTCCCTTAATAACATTTTTGTAGGATAATTCCTACTAGGTCCATTTATATGTGCTTTAACTCATATGAGCAAGCCTATACTCTATGTGAGTAATTCTTGTAATGTGTGCTCCCTTACAGGTTATTTACATATTATCCTCTGTTTAAGATTATAATGTGGTATTGATAGAGTGTTTGTACTAGTATAGTAATGGCATTATCTCCTTGTTAAATAGGGCTGCAGATAATCCTTTGCCACATGTATGAATTTGAAGTGAGCTTTTTTTCTATATATTTTGGGCTCAGTTAAAAAGACATTAACCAAACTGCTAAATTTTAATCTGAGGTCTATTGTAATTGAATAGAGAAGCTGTTAATGCATTACTCATTTTTTAGCGTAGGGCTTGACAAATCCAGTATTTTGGCTACTAGAATTTTACCCCTGGCTCCTAACTTTGGGGGTTATATTCCATATATCTATATACAAATACCACTGTCTGACTCCTAAACGTATGTCTGGCTCCTAAATATTCTCCCTGGCTCCTAAATATGAAACAGATTTGCTGATGGATAGAGCTGTGCTATGGTGATTCAGCCGTATTATACACTTCTGAGAATACGTATAGTGATTCATTTATGTACTTGGCCATGGTTACTTATTGTAATTAAATGAGCTTGTCATTTTCCTTATCCTATAGCCATGCAGTCTAATATTAAAAAAGATTCTTAAAAGGGACATCAAAGTTTTATATTTAAATAAAGCATGCACCTAAATATTTTAAATTAATATACTCAGCACATTAACATCTCTGGAAAAGCAATCATGTTCCTTAATATTAGATTGAACAGCCACATATTTTTCAAATTCATGATCCAATTTGGCTAAAACTTGTATTTACAATGAATGTCCGTTTCTGAATGTTTGTAAACCAGGCTTGTCCAAACATAGGTCCAGAGTCACAAAGAAAAAATCCACTTTCCCATTTAATATATATATTTTTATATATATATATATATATATATATATATATATATATATATATATATATATATATATATATATATATATATATATATATATATATATATATACAGTATATATATATATATATATATATATATATATAAATATATATATAAATGTAAGATGATATCATAAAATGCACTCTCACCATCCAACTGCAACCGCCAGCGTGCTATAGTAGTCCTTGAATAAAGTTTCAAATTAAGCACTCACTGGTCTTCAGACATCTGTGGCAAAGAAATCTTTATTAGTGACGTTTTGGGACCAAACACAGTCCCTTCCTCTGACAAAACAACATGTGTACAAACCAAACTTATATAGGTCTGTGAAACCCTCCCCCTATACTCAGCCAATCAAGGCTGTCTGTGTGCAAAAGCGTGTTCCAATAGGATAACAACTACTGTTAATAAATAATGAATCTAAGTAAATACATACAGATTCTCATATAGTGAATGAGTATAATATAACATGTGCTAAAGTACAGTGGTATCCAGTCCAGTGGCTGAGATTAGCTAGAGACAACTCTGGCAAAAAATATCACACATAAACAAATAACCTCTAATCATTGTATATCAGGCTACACAAAGGGTATTTCAATAAAAATGTTAAAATAAACACTTTGGGGCCAATTTAACAAGCCCCGTATTCAGTCGAATGCACCTGTTACCGCTGTTCCTTAACTCATCCGCCACCTCTGAGGCGGCGGACAGCAATCAGCCCGATCGGATACAATCGAGTTGATTGACACCCCCTGCTTGATCGGCCACGAATGTGCAGGAGGCGACATTGCACAAGCATTTCATTATAAATGCTTGCTCAATGATAAATGCTGACAGCTTATGCTCGCACTTTGATAATTCGGCCCCTTGCGCTCAAGCATTTTAAAATATGTCGCCTCCTCTATTTTTAATTGAAAATGAAAGTGATCTGCTTTCTCAGGAATATATTTTTTTTAGCTTTTTAAAAGTTGAGTCAGAGTCAGAGAGGCAAATTTTATTTTGTAAAAAATTTTAACAAGGAAAATGTTAGTGTTAAGCTTTGCCTATCTTGGGTGACCATAGTATTTTGGGAACAATGTTATACGACCAATATAACTAAACACAAAAAAAACAAAAACAGCTTGCAAATACTAAGAGAAAGGAAAGCCAAAGCACTAAAAACTTAGTAAATGTATTAATATAAATTAAAAACTAGCATGTGCATTATTTTGTATTTGTACAACAAATAAAGTTACAATAGTTTGAAGCATTTGGGTAGTTCAGATAATGGATGTATTTGAAGTGTAACGTAAAATATCTGGGAAAATAATGGTATTTTTAATAGGCTTTTGCGTAGTTTGAGAAACAAATATTCTAACATTTAAAACTGAGAATTTTAGTGATGCATATACAGTAAATGTCTATTTTGTGATACAAATTGTCTTCCTCTCTTGTTAGTAGATATATTCATTTTTCATGGAAATGCTCCAGTGGTTGCGCTAACTGAGATGAGCTTTGTGTGTTTGCTATACAGGTAAAAAAGACAGTCACAGTTTCACCAGATGATGTACTTGCCAAATAATGGACAGTTATACATTTGTAAATAGCCTTACAGCAAACGGTCAGAAATGTCAACTTGCAATGCCTGCAGTGGACTAGTGCAGTAAGACTTTTTTTAAAGGATTTATAAATTGATAGTATAGGGCACCTTGTGTGCATGTAAGGTTAACCTTCTGGGGGTATGAATGCAATGGCAATGTTGTTGCTTTTTGCAGTATAATTGGAAAGCTTATGGCCTTACTTTAAATAAGGGTGCACAATCTTCAGTTTCCTCTTTGGTTCTTGATCATAGTTTCAGTTTCCCTCCCTCCCTTTCCCTTTTATTTTTTTTACAGGTTTGGTGCCAGCACCAAGTTTGTTCAAAGCTTCTATAGAGCTACTGTAATCGCTTTTGGTGGGAGCTGGTTTATTTGGACTCGCACTTGTAAGTCCAGGGCCGTTGTAATGCTCACAACGATGAGGTCCCTTAAGGTTTGAGTGTGTAATTTCCCCTGACTGTAGGCGGTAGTTGCGAACTGTACTAAGACTGGAGTCCTGAAGGAGTGTAGGTCAGGCCAATACCTGTGGCACGATACCGCAGGTCGCAGCATGGGGTGCCCCTCCCCACAGGTCGGTTGTCCTGCGAACCCCAGGGGAATATAGTCTGAAGTTAACATCTGGGTAGGCCGCTAACCTTTAGAATTTGGGGTTGCATTTAGGGAGCTTGGTTGCTGCCCACCCTCTTTGGATTTCATTCCAAAAACTTTAATAAGTTAATTTAGTTATTTTGCCTTATAACTTGGTTCAATAAAAGGGCCATCGGTGGTGTTGTGTGTTTATTGTAAGGGTTGGGTAGGTTTGGGTTGGTTTATCTATTTGGTTTGTTAGATAAGCATGAACGATAGAATAAAAGGTTAAACGTATTTGCTTATGCAAATCTGATTTTGATCAATGTTTCTCATAGTGCTTGAAAAGTGAGTAAAGGCAGTGATAAAACACATCTCAAAAGCAAAGAGCTTTTAAGAAAAATTTACCTACAAACTAAATTCTCTGGGAAGGGCTCCATTTAATAATCTGTGGATGCAGTTTAATAGCCCTAGACAGACCTAACCAGGATGACTGACAGGCCCTTCTCTGGTGAGATTGGTTGTGCATGAGCAGGGAGCGTGGCTGCATGATCACTTATTCATGCAGTGATAAAAGTGGGCAGCACATGTTGCTTGCTAGGCCGCAATGCTAGGGGACAGATTCCTTTCTGGGAACCTTGTTCCCCCCGGTACGATAAATAGACCCCTATGTATTTTATTATGCATAGTCAAAAAGAAAATGTTGCAGGGTATTTCATTATTTATGTTTCCCTGCTTTTTCTGTAATTATATTCTGAAATTTTATTTTTTTCATTGCCCCCAGTGCAATTCAGAGCTTTGACCCTTCTACATGCTGCAGAGGATGTTCAGAATCTAATTTTTACCTGTTCCTATCTGATCACAGTAAAATAGATGATACTCAAAAAAGGCTTTTGAAGTAGTGTATCCCTGGACTGTAAAACAATGTAAATGTTAATAATAAAATGGCAGCTTAGAATGCTTTTAAAAACTATTAATTTGTATATCGATATTTTGCAATGTAGTGCTCAATTGCAGATATAAAAAGTGACCTTAAAGGGGAGGAAACGTCACTATTTACATATTTGCATCAGAAATGAATCCCTGTATTACAAAATATCTACTTGCATAATAAATGTTTTAAAAGAATTTAGAACTGAATTGTTAAGCAAAATGTGCATTGTTTTGCAGTTTCACTGCTTTTGTGATACATTTTAAAGCATATGTACCAACCATGCTCCGGATACCATTGAGATTAGAAGGCAGTGCATTTAAATCCGAGGTTTATATTTCTATGTCTATATAATGAGAGAAAAAGAGACAGACAGAGAGAAAGAGACAGACAGAGAGATATGATTTTGTGTAGTTCATATTCTTCTGTGTATTGTGTCTTATATTTGTATCCATATGCAGCTGACACAGATATTTATCATTTGCATTAACCTTCAGAACAAAAGGAACATCCTGTTAGTGTTTTCTTATACAGCTATTAACAGTTTTCAACAACAAAAAATTACATCTGCTGAATATGTTATTTCCCCTTAGAATTAGACTCTCTTTTTAGTTAAAATTCTGTTCACTTACCTCAGTATCTATATTAACTTCCTCAAGCAGAAATCTTTCTACTGAATTCATGCATTAGATGTCGGATTTGATGCCTGCTCTAGTCCTGCAGATCGCTGACTGATTATTTTTCAAACTTATTACATTTTTGCTGGATATTTTGACCTTCAGGTAACTCTTAAAGGGAAATTTTAATGAACAAATACACGCTTTAATGCATGTTATAACATACTGAACCCCTTGTATTTAGCATTGATGACGACCATGTGTCGTCATCCAGGGAAGGGCCACTTTCGGAGCGCATCACAGCCTCCCCTGCACTTACCCTGCATCTCTGGTGGTCTAGAGCAGTGTTTTTCAACCAGTGTGCCGTGGCACACTAGTGTGCCGTGAGAGATCCTCAGGTGTGCCACGGAAGACTGACAACAGTGTGACATTTTTTAAACTTTGCTTGTTTTTTACTCCCAGTGCAGGGGTAGTTTGTAGGAGGCATGGCATAACAGCACAATACATACAGTATGTGTGTGTTTGTGTGTATGTGTATATATATATATATATATATATATATATATATGCTGTATTAGGCTACAATGTGTGATTTTTTTAAAAATTTTGGGATAGTGGTGTGCCACAGGATTTTTTAATGTAAAAAAGTGTGCCACGGCAAAAAAAAGGTTAAAAATCACTGGTCTAGAGCTCCAGCAACACCTGGGGAATCCGGCAATACCAGGGTCACCACCACACACATGCCCGAAAAACCCAGAAGTGCTAGGAATGATATCAGGGTTTTAAGGGACACTGAACATACATTTTTTTCTTTCGTGATTCAGATAGAGCATGCAATTTTAAGCAACTTTCTAATTTACTCCTATTATCAAATTTTCTTCATTCTCTTGGTATCTTTATTTGAAAAGCAAGAATGTAAGTTTAGATGTCGGCCCATTTTTGGTGAACAACCTGGGTTGTTCTTGCTGATTGGTGGATAAATTCATCCACCAATAAAAAGGTGCTGTCCAGAGGTCTGAACCAAACATTTGCTGGCTCCTTAGCTTAGATGCCTTCTTTTTCAAATAAAGATATCAATAGAACGAGGAAAAATTGATAATAGGAGTAAATTAGAAAGTTGCTTAAAATTGCATGCTCTATCTGAAGTTTGTATTCAAAACCCTCAATCTCAGCTCTCTTAAGCCCTAGAAACCTCCAAGACCCAAAGCTAATTGCTCTTTCAAAAAGTGGTTGTCTTTGGGTTAATGTTTAAGCACTAAAAAAATAAAAAATGTTAAAGCACTTTACACATATATACCCTTATAACAGGCCATTAAAAAAGAGACCCCAAGACCCCTTTTATAAAGCCTAGAAACCCCTCTTAAATTAGAGCCCTATATAATTTTTAATAGCCAGGTGATCACTGTGTAATAGAGATAATTTTGCTCTAATAAATGTGCATTTATTTGCATAGAGTTTTATAGGAGCCAATGAGGCCTATTTATCAAATGTCAGTCGGACCTGATCCGACAGTGCGGATCAGGTCCGACAGACATCGCTGAATGAGGAGAGCAATACGCTCTCCGTATTCAGCATTGCACCAGCAACTCTTGTGAGCTGCTGGTGCAACGCCACCCCTGCAGACTCGCAGCCAATCGGCCGCCAGCAGGGGGTGTCAATCAACCTGATCGTACTCGATCGGGTTGAATTGTGGCGATCTCTGTCCGCCTCATCAGAGCAGGCGGACAGGGTTATGGAGCAGCGGTCTTTAGAACGCTGCTCCATAACTTGCGTTTCTGGCGAGTCTGAAGAATCGCCAGAAACACGGGCCCACAAGCTCTGTTCGGAGCATGATAAATGGGCCTCACTATCTGCAAATCAATATTACTTAACTATTCTGAAAAGTTCTTATTTATACAAAGATAACTCCTTCTTTTTACTATAGATTTTCGTGAGAAAAAGTACAAACAATATTCCTTAAAGCTTGTCTATTAAAATGATATTTAACACCTTCCTGCCAGGACTCATTTGTCAACAAATGAGTAAAAATTGAATTCATGCAATCGCATGAATTTATTTTCAATGATGGGATCAGGTCAGGGGGCAGTGCTTATGATGCTAGGCAGGCCCCCAAACCCACGATGCCATATAGCAAGTGGCGAAGGATTCAGGACAGCTGAACAGTTAGGAAGTTCCATGCCGTCCTAACGGCACTAAAGCCCAGCGCAGTTAGGGTGGCATAAAACGTCCTAACGGTGTGGAGGGGTTAAAAAGGTATTTTGTTCACACCTTTTGTTCCAGGTTTCTCACATATCATGAATATACATACAATAATGGTATAGTTTGAATCTGCTGGGTCTCCTGAAAAAAGATATATAGGGGCATATTTATCAAGCTCTGTATGAAGTTTGAGGCCCCTAAAGGCTCGCCAGAAACAGAAGTTAAGAAAGCAGCAGTCTAAAGACCGCTGCTCCATAACTGCCTGCTCTGAGGCGGCGGACCGAAATCAACCAGTACAAATACGATCAGGTTGATTGGCACCCCCTACTGCGAATCTGCAGGGGGCGGCATTGCACCAGCAGTTTAAAAGAACTGCTGGTGCAATGATAAATGCCGACAGCGTTTGCTGTTGGCATTTATCGGTGTGTAGCGATGTGCAGCAGACATGATACGCTACTTCGTATCATGTCCGCTCGCACATTGATACATATGCCCCCATAATATGTGTTTGTGTCTCACTGAAAAATGGTCTTAGAAAGGTCTTAAATGTGAGAAGCATCTAAAAAAACTGCAAAACAGCTCAGCACAGGGGTGGAAATGGCTCAGCAGTTAAAGAGCTAAAGGGGCAGGGAAGCCAAAATGAAACTTTCATGATTAAGAAAGAGTGTACAATTAAAAAGAAAAAAAAAAATGTCTTGTTTACTTCTGTAAACAAACTTCTTTCTCATGGTGTCCTTTGTTAAAGAGTAACTGCTTACCATGAGAGCATACTGAGATAGGCTTTTGGAGTGTTGTTATACAAATGCTCATGCAGTGCTCACGATGCTCGTTCACTATTTTTTTTTTTTTTTTAAAGTGACGAATATATCTTAATCATTTCTGACTTCTGTTTTCAAGAGATTCATTATTTTGTTTTTAAAATAATCATTATTACCCCAAAAATAAGTTGAGTGAGTCGGCAGCATATAGCACAAGCTCTTATGTTAGCTAGTTTTAGCCAATGATAGAGTCTCTCTCATTGTATTGAAATATTCCTTTCTCATTAAAGGGACAGTCAAGTCAAAAAAAAACTTTCATGTTTTAAATAGGGCATGCAATTTTAAACAACTTCCCAATTTACTTTTATCACCAATTTTGCTTTGTTCCTTTGGTATTCTTAGTTGAAAGCTAAAACTAGGAGGTTCATATGCTAATTTATTAGACCTTGAAGACTGCCTCTAATCTGAATACATTTTGACCACTAGAGGGCATTAGTTCACATGTTTCATATAGATAACATTGAGCTCATGCACGTAAAGTGACCTAGGAATGAGCACTGATTGGCTAAACTGCATGTCTGTCAAAAGAACTGAAATAAGGGGGCAGTCAGCAGAAGCTTAGATACAAGATAATAACAGAGGTAAAATGTGTATTATTATAACTCTGTTGGTTATGCAAAACTGGGGAATGGGTAATAAAGGGATTATCTTTCTTTTTAAACAACAAAAATTCTGGTGTTGACTGTCCCTTTAATGGACGTTTGCTATACAGACTTACTGAAACAGAAGGGCTATTATATCATCAAACTGGACTTAAATATACGGGAGTCTGAGTCACCTTGACACCCTTTGTATGCCTTTCTGACAATGGGGCCTATTTATTAATGTGCGAGCGGACATGATACGATGCATACGCTATTGGCATTTATCATTGCATCAGCAGTTCTTGTGAACTGCTAGTGCAATGCCGCCCCCTGCAGATTCACGGCCAATCGGCCGCTAGCAGGGGGTATCAATCAACCCGATCGTATTTCTGTCCGTGGCCTCAGAGCAGGCAGACAAGTTATGAAGCAACGGTCTTTAGACCTTCATAACTTCTGTTTCCGGCGAGCCTAAACAAGGGGCATCAAGCTCCATTCGGAGCTTGATAATTCGGCCCCAATGTCTATTTGATGTTGCTATGTTTTCTTTTGCGCCGTTGTATAACAATATGTTTCAATAAAGATTATAAAATTAAAAAAAAATATGTGGAAAATTCTCTCTTTTGGAGAGCATGCCTAGGTAGGCGCAGGAGCCCAGAACACTACTGGGAACTAGCTGGTGATAGGTGGCTGCACATACACGCCTCTTGTCATTAGCTCACCAGATGTGTTAATCTAGCTCCCAATAGTTTATTTCTGCTCCTAAACTTACTCTTCAACAAAGGATACCAAGAGACTAAAGCAAACTTGATAAAATAATAAAATGGTCGTTTGTTTAAAATAGCATGCTCTGAAATATGAAAATTGAATTTGTCTTTGCAGTCTCTTTAGTACAATAGTGTGTCGGGCATTCTAGTAACAGATTGCAAATAACTATTTATATATGAGACTTTGTATGATAACATACAACACAGTGTGCTTCATTAAACGTAAAATAATTGGGCATTTCCATGGCAACTGAAATTTAGATTAGTAAAAATGTTTGTAATATACTTTATTAAGAAAAAATGCTTCTAGTAAAAGCTATCACTGGTTTAGTGTGAACCATTATAGAACATGTGACCTGTAGAGCATACACCGGTAGGTTATGAGCGCCCACCTACACAGTTTACTACTGTTCATTGACAAATGCATTGAAGCTATCTTGGTTTCACTAGAAGCATTTTTCCTTAAAGGAACAGTCTACACCAGAATCGTTATTGTTTAAAAAGATAGATAATCCCTTTATTACCCATTCCACAATTTTGTATAATCAATACAGTTCTATTAATAAACTTTTTACCTCTGTGATTACCTTGTATCTAAGCTTCTTCTGACAGCCCCCTGATCACATGACTTTTTATTTATTATCTATTGTCTTGCATTTAGTACTGTGTTGTGCTAAATCTTAAATAACTCCTTGGGCATGAGCACAATGTTATCTATATTGCTCACGTGAACTAGAAGTCTCCTGTTGCAAAAAGCAAATAAAAAAGCATGTGATAAGAGGCTTTTGAGACCTGAAGTAAACGATTAGTGTTTGCTAGTTTGTATAACAAAACACTTAAAAAATGTTATGGAAATAAAGAATTTAAGTTAAATTATGACAGCGACCATTTCTGCTCGGGACCGGCAGTGCTCTGCAGGGCTCGAGTGGTACTTTAAATATGCATTAACCTGGTGTTCAGATAGAGCTCCAGCACAAAAATTGATTAAAACCCTCTCAAACCTCATATTATTGCCGACAGATAACAGCAAACAGCAGCAAACTTAAGCAGGACACAGGCTCAAACGATATTGGACCTGATTTGTGTCCCAGAGTCGAGACAAAAACATTTGGTGCAAGCACTTCCAGAGCCTAATCAGGAAAGACCGCGGCTGCGGCCTACATCTGAACCGGAGGTAGGAGCTAAACAATTCATAAAAGCATAAGTGGGAAGAGCACACTCCGGACTTTAGCCTACATAAAATAAGCTTTTTTTTTTTTCTCTGCTCCCTGGCTTTATATTTAAAGTAGAAATTATTGGGATATACTGAGGAGACTGAGTCTGCAGGATTGTAGAGGCGGGAAAATCGCCATCTTTAAGTTCAAAAAGACTATTATACTCCTGCAGAGACCTAGCAATTTTTATATTTGTGATATCTGTCTCTCTAGGACAGTAATAGCAATCAAGCTGCAAATTGCACAAGGCTAGCACACAAGCTTACAAGAACAGCACAGCAGACACTTAGCGGGGAAAAGAACGGCAACAGTTAGCAGCACCTAATAATCTTCCAGGCCGTATTATAATGTCTACTGGATGTCAGGATGCACTGCTGCCCAACATGAGGAACCAAGTGCTTTATATGGGTCTCAAGGATTTACTGGAGAAATATGGGAAGAAGATGTGCGAGAGGCTTGATGCCCTTATAGGCACAATACAAGCGGCTCGTACACGTGGCGACAATGCTGTAGAGAAGTACATAGAAATACAGGAGCCGCAAAGCAACAAGGTGCCTGCAGCTCTCCAGGCGCGCTCCTCGCCATTGACAGCAGCAGATGCAAGCCTTGAGATGGAGCCTCACTTTTCCTCTGCTGCTTCAAGCAGACTGTCTACATGGAAGAGAATACAGATTGACCACCCGCGCATAGAGCCCAGCACCTCAGGGCGCGGCAGTGTTCATGTCATCCCCAACACGCTCTTCATTGTCAACAGCTTTACAGGCTTACCACAGCCTCCTTGCTGGGAACACCGCCAGTCACTATGGCAGTATCAGGCTATGGGTCATTACTCCCCTTTGGATCTCTGTTCCGGTTTACGAGCCATGTTTAGTCTGATGCAGTCAATCAAAGCAGGTATTGGTTAGGGGGAGCGCTTGGGGAGAGGCGATTTTGGGTGTACTACACCCATCAAGACTGCCAAACATCTTGGGGATTCCCACTGCTACACTCCGCACAGCACACAAATCTGTTTTACCTTTTTCTTGCTCCTGTGTGTATCTACACAAATGTAAATGTTTGTGATGTAACAGTATTTGTTTTTCTTTATTTCCTTACCCTGTGTTCTGTTTTATCTGGAGACGCATGACAAGCCTATAGCTGTTTGCTGTAATATACTGCATTTATAACAAATTCTTTATAGAGAAATATGTGGGTTTGCATGTAGGGTCTGTCTCATTCGCTTGTGTGGTGAAGTATTAATGCATTTTTTACTGACCAAGGTGTGGATTAGGGCTGAGTAGTATCATTTTGAGTGTTAGAGCTTTTCCATGCTTGGATTTGGCAATTTATAACTGTATGAGGATCCAATTATACACTGTTCGTAAGTTAATCTAATCAATGATATAGTGTCAATAGATAGATAACAAACCCAGCACCCTTGGAGTCTCTAATGTGTTACTTCTGGGAACTTCTGACGTCTCGCTCCGTTCCCCCATCCCATTCCCCCCTCCCCCCCCCCTTCTTTGTTGAAACATATGCCCTAAATCAGTACCTGTGTAAAGACTTTGCTCCTGCCCTAAAACGGTTAAAGATACGGCTAAGCAACGGCCTTTAGGCCTGAATATCCACCTAGCAAAGATTTTAAGGACATTGGACTTATGGGACACTCAAATGGTTTCCTGAGAGGATTTTCAGAGCATATCAAATCAGTTACTGTACTTTGTGAATGTATGATGTTTATCACATGATAGTAATACAATAGTTTATATTACCTCAAATATCTAAATGTGAAGTGTTTAGTGCACCACGGCTGTGTGTAATGATCACTAGACAGTCCTGGATGAGCTTCCTGTGAGGATTTTCAGATCATAACAAATTAGCTACTGTACTTTGTGAATGTATAATGTTTTTCACATGATAGTATTATAATCATTTTTGTTGTCTAAAATAGGTAATTGTGCAATGTTTAATGCACCACAATTGTGTGTAATAATTACTAGACAGTTCTGGATAACCTACATGAGTATGCCTCTGGATAGCATTGTCTAAATCCCACTTTAGCGGTGGGGGAGGTCCTGGTCTTTTGTATATAACTCCCTGTCAAAGTGTATTTAACTAAAGCATGTGTGAGTTCTTATTAGACATATTACAGCTGATCCTTAGCAAATCTTCTGTGGGGTCATTTAATTTTTTGTTATTATATGATCTGTATAACTAAGTCCCCCTATAAACTGAAATCTATAAGGGCTTAATGTGATTCCGTGTAGTGACCTTAGATACCTACCTAATGTTACCTAATTACCAGTTATGCCCGACTTGTATAATTGCTTCTGTGTATTCTATGTGATAGATATCTATAGGCCCAAAAGTGGTCTATAACCTGCTAAACCCCTCAGTTAGTGTGATGTGTAATCAAGGGTCCAAAAGCGGCCTGAGCAATTATGGAGGGACAAAAATAGAGGGTGGCGGAGAGGTTGCTCCCCAGTTTGCCTACTATACTGTGAGATTTCCATGTTAGTCGTTATATGTGTATATGTTTCATTGAGTAACCTGTATGTTGTATACTTTATTACCCTCAATAAAAATAAATTAAAAAAAAAAAAAAAAAAAAAAAAAATATGCATTAGCCTCTATTGAGGGTGTTAAGCACAGCTTTGTAGTGTGGCTAGTGATACAATTACATACTCTAATTAAATAGAATATGACATTTTAGAACCATAATGGCTCTTTAAAGGGACATGAAACCCAATTTTTTTCTTTTACGGTTCAGATATAGAATCCAATTTTAAAAAAGTTTCCAATTTATTTCTATTATCAAAAGTTGCTTTGTTCTTTTGTTATTCTTAGTTGAAGTGAATATCTAGATAGGTAGCGTACACATGTCTGAAACACTAGATGACTGGAATTAGTGCTGCCATCTAGTGCTCTTGCTAATGTATAACATTAGTACTACATGACAGGAAATAGTGCTGCCATCTAGTGCTCTTGCTAATGTATAACATTAGTACTGAATGACAGGAATTAGTGCTGCCATCTAGTGCTCTTGCTAATGTATAACATTAGTACTACATGACAGGAAATAGTGCTGCCATCTAGTGCTCTTGCTAATGTATAACATTAGTACTACATGACAGGAAATAGTGCTGCCATCTAGTGCTCTTGCTAATGTATAACATTAGTACTACATGACAGGAAATAGTGCTGCCATCTAGTGCTCTTGCTAATGTATAACATTAGTACTACATGACTGGAAATACTGCTGCCATCTAGTGCTCTTGCTAATGTATAACATTAGTACTACATGACAGGAAATAGTGCTGCCATCTAGTGCTCTTGCTAATGTATAACATTAGTACTACATGACTGGAATTAGTGCTGCCATCTAGTGTTCTTGCTAATGTATAACATTAGTACTGAATGACAGGAAATAGTGCTGCCATCTAGTGCTCTTGCTAATGTATAACATTAGCACTACATGACAGGAAATAGTGCTGCCATCTAGTGCTCTTGCTAATGTATAACATTAGTACTACATGACAGGAAATAGTGCTGCCATCTAGTGCTCTTGCTAATGTATAACAGTACTACAATGACAGGAAATAGTGCTGCCATCTAGTGCTCTTGCTAATGTATAATATTAGTACTACATGACAGGAAATAGTGCTGCCATCTAGTGCTCTTGCTAATGTATAACAGTACTACATGACAGGAAATAGTGCTGCCATCTAGTGCTCTTGCTAATGTATAACATTAGTACTACATGACAGGAAATAGTGCTGCCATCTAGTGCTATTGCTGATGTATAACATTAGTACTACATGACAGGAAATAGTGCTGCCATCTAGTGCTCTTGCTAATGTATAACATTAGTACTACATGACAGGAAATAGTGCTGCCATCTAGTGTTCTTGCTAATGTATAACATTAGTACTGAATGACAGGAAATAGTGCTGCCATCTAGTGCTCTTGCTAATGTATAACATTAGCACTACATGACAGGAAATAGTGCTGCCATCTAGTGCTCTTGCTAATGTATAACATTAGTACTACATGACAGGAAATAGTGCTGCCATCTAGTGCTCTTGCTAATGTATAACATTAGTACTACATGACAGGAAATAGTGCTGCCATCTAGTGCTATTGCTAATGTATAACATTAGTACTACATGACTGGAAATAGTGCTGCCATCTAGTGCTCTTGCTAAGGTATAACATTAGTACTGAATGACAGGAAATAGTGCTGCCATCTAGTGCTCTTGCTAATGTATAACATTAGTACTACATGACTGGAAATAGTGCTGCCATCTAGTGCTCTTGCTAATGTATAACATTAGTACTGAATGACAGGAAATAGTGCTGCCATCTAGTGCTCTTGCTAATGTATAACATTAGTACTGAATGACAGGAAATAGTGCTGCCATCTAGTGCTCTTGCTAATGTATAACATTAGTACTACATGACAGGAAATAGTGCTGCCATCTAGTGCTCTTGCTAATGTATAACATTTTGGGGAAACTGCTGTCACATAGTACTGCAGACACTTGCACACTTCTGAATTTACCGTCCTGCTTTTCAACAAAGGATAACACGACAAAACAAAGAAAATCTGATCATAGAGGTAAATTGGAAAGTTGTATTAAATTGTATGCTCTATCTCAGGGGTTGCCAACCTTTCGAACCTCAGGGACAACTAAACTTACAACTTTGAATCTCGTGGACCACTAACATGAATTTTTAAAAAAGGTACAAACCTCTGTAATGTATATATATATATAAAACACGCAGGAGAGCACTCTCACTTCCAAAATTCAGACAGCCAGGGTGCTAGTGGTAGGTAGAATACAAATAGTAAAAAGAGGCTGGCACTCACTGGTCTTATATCAAAACACACTTTACTGTGACGTTTCAGAGATATAGGGCTAGATTTATCAAGCCCCTACGGCAGCCCTACGGCAGCAATTTCTCACAAGAACTTGCTCGCTGTGATTTATCAAGCAGCAGTCACAAGACCGCTGCTTCCTTAAGCTGTACGTCACCTCTAAACTGGCAAAATTCAATCTCCTTGGTCGAGTCCGACCGAGGAGATAGACAGCTCCTGCCCGCGAGTGATTGGCTGTGCGCGGGCAGGGGGCGGGATTGCACGCGAGCGCAAAATTGCGCTCGTGTGCAATGCCAAATAAGTGCGGGTAACTTCGCCCCACCACAGGCGAGCTGAGGCGTATACGCGCCCCTGTACGCCTCAGCTATAATAAATCTAGCCCATAGAATCCCCTTCCTCTGAGGAAGGGGATTCTATATCTCCGAAACGTCACAGTAAAGTTTTTTTTATATAAGACCAGTGAGTGCCAGCCTCTTTTTGCTATATATATATATATATATATATATATATACACACACACACACACATACTGTACATAACTAGTATAACCATAGCTAACTTTACATTATGTATATATTTACACATTTTTAAGAATTATTTTTTGGAATTAACTAACTGAATGACAGAACTGAGAGAATACTTCCAAATGACAGATGGCGGATGAGTGCCAACTTTTGAGCTGGAAACAGAGAGGCAGAAAGTGGGAAAAAAATAATTATTTTTAAAGAGACCACAAGACTTCCAAGTTACCTCCCCAATTAGGAATGATTGAAAACTACTTATGATCATGGACAGACATTGGAGTAATAAATTAAGTTTATATCAGAAAGTTCTCAATATGGTTGTGAGCTAACCACGACTGCTGTTACTGGCAATTACTATAATACTGGTGGCGACCGCTGCTCTATCTGAAACGTGAAATACAATTTTGGGGTTTTATGCCCATTTACGTTGAATTGAAATAGTATAGCATGGAATCTACTTTGGCAGATTTTTTGAGCTCTATCAGCTAAGCACTCAAGCGTTACCTAACATAAATTTTACTGCACACCCCCATAGACATTTTTTATGTGAGGGATATAATTAACGCGCATGCACTATCTTATATGCAGATATTTGCACCAGACTTGTAATAGGAGTGCAAGAATGATAGAGGAAAGCCCATCATGGGCTTGGAACACGACTAAAATAGTGTATGGGAGTGTTTGAGGTGTATTAGTAACAATGTTGCAGATATAAGGGTTGGACTTATCTTCTTAGTTAAAAGATAATGCAGGAAGCTTCTAGTACTCTTTCTGATTCCTGTTGAAGATTGCTTCGGTTGCCCAATTTCCCTCACGGGTGTTCATTGGAAGGCTTGAGTTGTACGGCTTCCTTAGGGTTGCTACAGAAGTCATGGCTGCAATAGGGTTTATGTAGAAATTAGAGATAGGCCCAGCACTCACCATCCAATTTAGGGTGCACGCTGCAGGGGTTTCTGCACCAACCCCATAAGTAGACAATATTGTAGGAAGGAGCAGCAGCACCACACTTTAGAGATTTTTGCAATAGGGTTTATTCAAGCTAGCTCTTGTAAGACCATTCATGGTGATGTTGGTCTTTCTTGATGCTAATTGGTTTGTGCAGCCAACAGTGTTGAGGCCCCTTTTGGGTTGGAGTACCGTTTTACTCTCTAGCATGGGAGGTCTCGACCAACCTTTGGGCGGAATGATGGTCAGTCTGAAGGGAGGAGCAACCCACCCTAGGTGTGGGACTAGGGTGCTCCTCTCTAGGTGTAGGCAGGCCAGGAGAGCTAATGCAGTGCTCACGATACTGGCTCACTATTTTTTTTTTAAGTGACAACTATGGGGTTGTAGCGATCATGTCTGTCAGACATCGATAAATGCCAACAGCATACACTGTCAGCATTTATTTATCTGGTGAACTGCTTGTGCAATGCCTCCCCCTGCAGATTCGCGGCCAATTGGCCGCTAGCAGGGGGTGTCAATCTACCCAATTGTAAACGATTGGGCGGATTGCTGTCCGCCGCCTCAGAGGCGGCGGGCGAGATAAGGAGCAGCGGTCTTAAGACCGCAGTTTCTTAACTCCTGTTTCCGGCGAGCCTGAAGGCTTGCACGAAAAACAGCTGCATCAAGCTCAATTCGGAGATTCATATTTTTTTTTTAAATAATTGTTATTGCACCAAAGTTTAGTGAGTCAGCAGCATATAGCACAAACTCATATGTTAGCTAGTTTTAGACAATGATAGAGTCTCTCTCATTGTATTGAAATATTCCTTTCTCATTAATGGAGGTTTGCTATACAGACTTTCTGAAATGGAAGGACTATTATATCATCAAATCGGACGAATATACAGGAGTCTTGCCACCCTTTGTATGCCTTTCTGACAATGTCTTCTTGATGCTGCTATGTTTTCATTTGCGCAGTTTTATACCAATATGTTTCAATAAAGATTATAAACCCATTAGTGACCAGACCACTTTTCCATTTGTTGACCGTTTGGGACCAGGGCTATTTTTACATTTCTGTGGTGTTTGTGTTTAGCTGTAATTTTCCTCTTACTCATTTACAGTACCCAAACATATTATATACCGTTTTTTCTCGCCATTAAATGGACTTTCTAAAGATACCATTATTTTCATCATATCTTATAATTTACTATTAAAAAAATATATAAAATATGAGGAAAAAAATTAAAAAAACACACTTTTTCTAACTTTGACCCCCAAAATCTGTTGCACACCTACAACCACCAAAAAACACCCATGTTAAATAGTTTCTAAATTTTGTCCGGAGTTTAGAAATACCCAATGTTTACATGTTCTTTGCTTTTTTTGCAAGTTATAGGGCAATAAATACAAGTAGCACTTTGTTTTTTTCAAACCATTTTTTTTTAGTAGACAACCCAAAGTATTGATCTAGGTGCATTTTGGTATATTTCATGCCACCATTTCACAGCCAAATGCGTTTAAATAAAAAAATTAGTTAGCTTTTTCACAAACTTTAGGTTTCTCACTGAAATTATTTACAAACAGCTTGTGCAATTATGGTTGTAAATGCTTCTCTGGGATCCCCTTTGTTCAGAAACAGCAGATATATATGACTTTGGCATTGCTTTCTGGTAATTAGAAGACCACTAAATACCGCTGCGCACCACACGTAACTTTTTCACAATTTTAGGTTTCTCACTGAAATTATTTACAAACAGTACAATTAGGCACAAGTGTTTGTAAATTCTTCTCTAGGATCCCCTTTGTTCAGAAATATCAGATATATATGGCTTTGGCATTGCTTTTTGGTAATTAGAAGGCTGCAAAATGCTGCTGCACACCACACGTGTATTATGGCCAGCAGTTAAGGGGTTAATTAACTCTCTTTTGCTCTCTCCCCCCTCTCTTTTGCTCTCTCTCTCTCTCCCCCTCCCTTTTCCTCTCTCTCCCCCTCTCTTGTGTGCTCTCTCGCCCTCTCTTTTGCTCCCTCTCTCCCACTCTCTTTTGCACTCTCTCTCACTCCACCTCTCTTTTGCTCTCTCTCCCCCTCTCTTTTGCTCTCTCTCTCCCCCTCTCTTTTGCTTTCTCTCCCCCCTCTCTTTTGCTCTCTCTCCCCCTCTCTTTTGCGCTCTCTCTCTCCCCCCTCTCTTTTACGCTCTCTCTCTCCCCCCTGTCTTTTGTGTTTCTCTCTCTTTTGTGCGCTCTCTCTCCCCCTTTCTTTTGCGCTCTCTCTCTCCCCTCTCTTTTGCGCTCTCTCTTTCCCCCTATCTTTTGCGCTCTCTCTCCCCCCTCTTTTGCTCTGTCTCTCTCTCCTTTTTTTTGCTCTTTCTCTCCATCCCTCTCTTTTGCTTTTTCTCTACATCCTTCTCTTTTGCTCTCTCTCTCCCCCCTCTCTTTTGCTCTCTCTTTCCCCCCTCTCTCCCCCTCTCTCCCCCCCTCTCTTTTGCTCTGTCTCTCTCCCCTCTCTTTTGCCCTCTCTCTCTATCCCTCTCTTTTTCTCTCTCTCTCCCCCTCTCTATTGCTCTCTCTCCCCCTCTCTTTTTCTCTCTACCCCCTCTCTTTTTCTCTCTCTTCCCTCTATTTTGCTCTTTCCCCTCTCTTTTGCTCTTTCCCCTCTATTTTGCTCTCTCCCCCCTCTCTTCTGCACTTCCCCTCTTTTTTGCTCTTCCCCCTCTCTTTAGCTCTTTCCTATCTCTTTTTGTCTCTCACCGTCTCTTTCTATTCTCTCCCCTCTCTCTCGCCCCCAACTGCACCCGACCACGTCCCCACCACACCCTACCACGCCCCCTTTCACGCCCGACCACGCCCCCAACAATGTTCGGTCACGCCCGACCATGTCCACGCTCCCGCCCGGCCATGCCCACTTTCTCCGCAAACAGCATGTCAGGTAAGGCCAGGTGTGTTTGTCCTTGTGCTGTCTCTACTGCGCATGACAGCTTCGGACAAACACACTTGGCCTTTTATATTATAGGATAAGTGTAGAATCCCCCATTACCCCCCAACCTCCCTGATCCCCGCCTCCCTCCTCCCCCGCACGATACCGGACACTCAGGAACCGAATCCGGACAAGGCAACAGCGATGGGCCGCCCACCCGCCTCCCTGCTATGGCTCCCACCCACCAACGATCTGCACCATCGCTGGCCGATGCAGAGAGGGCCACAGAGTGGCTCTCTCTGCATCGGATGCTTAAAAAATGTTATTGCAGGATGCCTCAATATCGAGGCATCACTGCAATAACATGAAAGCAGCTGGAAGCGATCACGTTCGCTTCCAATGCTTGAAAACCCTGAGGACGTACAGGTCTTTTACCTTCTATATCAGTGTTTGTGTTTTATTTGTTCAAAACTCTATTGGGGTAATGAAGTTATCCCAGGCTAAGCATTTAATCCCTTATGGAAAAGCTATGGATTACACATGAGCTAATTTTTTTGTTCTCCACTTGTAATCTAGGCCTTAATGTTTTAAAAAACATCTAAAGTTGCCTGTTTGTTAGCAAATACACATTGTCTGAAAGTCCATATTCCTTGAGGAGCTTCTTGATATATAAGAGCATCGGCACAATTTGTGTGTGACGCATAGCATGTTACGATGCCAAATTCCACAGAATGTTGCAAAAACGTTCTCAAGACACCTGCAGGCGTCTAAGCTTCCCTCTGTATGTTCTCATGGAAGTAGCTTAAGTTTAACAAAGGATAGAAAGAGAAAGATGTCATTTTTATGATAGAAGCAATGTAAGATCTTGCTTCAGTGGCAGTACGGCTTCTGGAATACAGTACATATTATTTTGTTTCTATAGTGCTATTTAAAATACAACAGTCTTTTTTTTTTTTCTTTATTGCAGGTGCAAGAATTTTTTTGCTAGATCTGCTGCTCTTATTGTTGGGGAATTACTATTTAACCCTTGGTATGTAGCTGCGGACTAACCTTGCCACCTGGTACAAACTATACCTTTATTGAATCTGTGTGCACTCTGGTAAAGTTCATTGCTACTTCTTACTCAAGTTATTCTGCTTCTACTGGGCCTCCTAAATCTGTGTGCTTGTGCCTTGTTAAAAGTTAATTGCCGCTGCATTCTAACTGCTGAATATGCAAGTACTCTGAATGAACTGTGGTTCCTGAAGCAGTGTGCACCCTACCATGTGCAAAGTGCTTTCCTTGTGTTATTCTGCATATATTGTTTGTATACTTATGGCTATTGTATTAATTGTGCATTTTCTGTTAATGTGCTTACTGGCCTTGATTTCAATCTGCCAAGCAAAGGCTTCATACTTTATTGTTCCAGTGTGTACTACTTTTTTTTAGTAATGTCCTTCTTTATTTTCCTCCTGCTAGAATCAAATTATACAGAAATGTTACAAGTTAATTGGATCATTTAGTAAAACTGAACTAAGCCATAAAAGTTTAATTTTTGACCTATGTGTACCTTTAAGTATGAGGGAGTCTATTTAATAGCCAATGCAGTAAAATTCTAGTTTGACATCACCTACTAAAAGAATTTAACTGCATCATGGTATAACTAAAAGGTTAACATCTTGTAGGTCTGAAACATTTATTACCCCAGTGATTAATTGATCCACTAATACACATATCAGAGATCTGCTTGGAATGTATCAGGAATTCTCACCAGTCCTTGAGCCGTTTCAGGCACTACTATCTTTTCTTTGATGTTAATTTTTCCATGAGTTATCTATTATTAAAAGACTTGGCTTGTGATACTGGGAAAATTGTATTTTTAACTGCCTTTAAATCACTTGCGATACTAAATAACACGGCAAGTTAAAGGGATAGTCTAGAGCCAATACCTTATTTTGATTACTTATTGTTGTATGCCAGAAAAGCATCCTGCCAACTGGTCGCACATCTATAAGCTTTAAAAAAGTACATGAAACATTTAAATATTCAATGTTTGTTAGCAGCCAAAAATGGCCGCCAAGCACTGCCCACCTATTGCGTGTATATTTTGGTATTGTAGTGTTGCAGATGACTACTTAGGTATCTCTTAAACACAAAATATCATCCGGGCCGGATTTCCCATTAGGCACAGTAGGCATGTGCCTACAGGTCCATTGCAGTGAGGGGCGCCACCCTCCCTGTGTAGTCAGTGTATTTTTATTTTTAAAAAAATTAAATGCAGATGCAGTTCTTTTAACCTTTTTTTTCTTACTTTGTGTATTGTAGCCAATAATTAGTAGTACACTGTAACTAACTGCTGCTGTGTTGACTTTATTGTCTGTTGTTGTTGATTGTACACCCTCCCACCTATCCCTGACTGACTCCAGTCTCTAGTCTAGTCAAAACAGTGCTGTGGGTCTGCTCCAGACTCCATACAACCTTTCTTGATGGCGGTTTGCAGATTGCTGGTTTGGGGGGGGGGCAGCACGCTCACATCACGCCCAGGTTGTCACGCTCATATCACGCCCCCACGTCACGTGATGCCGGCTGCCGCCCACAGAGAGTAGAATAGCGGGAAAGTGAAGGGAGGGAGTGCTCTGCTGTCTGTCGACGACAAGAAAATTGCTGGCCTGGCATCATCTAACTGACTGTCCTGAACTACTGTAAGTTTGTACTGCTGACTGTAGTGTAGTAACTAGTAACAGTAAAAGTTATCTGTTGTGAGGGTAACGAATCAGAGGCTTTAGCTTGACATTTGTTTTTTTAACACACTAAAATTATAAATAAAATGGTTTAAATGAGATTATATACAGTTGTATTTGGGACTGTGATTGGTTTGCCGAGCACCCTGGTCTGAGGAAGTAAATCGTGAGTGCTAAACCCTTATTCTTTCTCTCTCTCTCTTTTTTCTCTCTCTCTCTTTTTCTCTTTCTCCATCTCTCTTTTTCTCTTTCTCCCTCTCTCTCTCTCTCTCTTTTCTCTCTCTCTTTTCTCTCTCTCTCTCTTTTTTTCTTTCTCTCTTTCTCTCTCTTTCTCTCTCTCTTTTTTCTCTCTCTCTCTTTTTTCTCTCTCTCTTTTTCTCTTTCTCCATCTCTCTTTTTCTCTTTCTCCCTCTCTCTCTCTCTCTCTCTCTCTCTCTCTCTCTCTCTCTCTCTCTCTCTCTCTCTCTTTCTCTCTCTTTTCTCTCTCTCTCTTATTTTTCTCTCTCGTTCTTTTTTTTCTCTATCTCTTTTTCTCTCTCTCTCTCTCTTTCTCTCTCTTTCTCGCTCTCTTTTTTTTCTCTCTCTCTCTCTTTCTCTCTCTCTTTTTCTCTCTCTCTCTCTCTCTCTCTCTTTCTCTCTCTTTTTCGCTCTCTCTTATTCTCTCTCTCCATATGTGAGTGTGTATATCTACAGGCACTAGTGATGTCGCGAACATAAAAATTTGGGTTCGCGAACGGCGAACGCAAACTTTTGTGGAAGTTCGCATTCGCCGGGTGAACCGCCATAGACTTCAATAGGCAGGCGAATTTTAAAACCCACAGGGACTCTTTCTGGCCACAATAGTGATGGAAAAGTTGTTTCAAGGGGACTAACACCTGGACTGTGGCATGCCGGAGGGGGATCCATGGCAAAACTCCCATGGAAAATTACATTGTTGATGCAGAGTCTGGTTTTAATCCATAAAGGGCATAAATCACCTAACATTCCTAATTTGTTTGGAATAACGTGCTTTAAAACATCAGGTATGATGTTGTATCGATCAGGTAGTGTAAGGGTTACGCCCGCTTCACAGTGCGCAGTGTAGGTGATATACCTGCCCTGACCATGCTTTGCAGGCCAGGTATCACCCTTGCCCCAACACTGTGTGCCAGACATGCCATTATAGCAGACTTATATGGCTTTGGCGTTGCTTTTTGGTAATTAGAAGGCTGCTAAATGCCACTGTGCACCACACGTGTTTTATGCCCAGCAGTGAAGGGGTTAAATAGGAAGCATGTAAGGAGCTTGTAGAGTTAATTTTAGCTTAAGTGTAGTGTAGTAGACAACCCAAAGTATTGATCTAGGCCCATTTTGGTATATTTAATGCTACCATTTCACCGCCAAATGCGATCAAATTTAAAAAAAACTTAAATTTTTTCGCAATTTTAGGTTTCTCACTGAAATTATTTACAAACAGCTTGTGCAATTATGGCACAAATGGTTGTAAATGCTTCTCTGGGATCCCCTTTGTTCAGAAATAGCAGACATATATGACTTTGGCGTTGCTTTCTGGTAATTAGAAGGCCGCTAAATGCTGCTGCGCATCACACGTGTATTATGGCTAGCAGTGAAGGGGTTAATTAGGTAGTTTGTATGGAGCTTGCAGGGTTAATTTTAGCTTTAGTGTAGAGATCAGCCTCCCACCTGACACATCAGACCCCCTGATCCCTCCCAAACAGCTCCCTTCCCTCCCCCACCCCACAATTGTCCCCGCCATCTTAAGTACTGGCAGAAAGTCTGCCAGTACTAAAATAAAAGGTTTTTAAAAAAAATGTAATCTTTTTTTTATAGCATATTTACATATGCTGTGGTGTAGCATCCCCCCTTAGCCCCCAACCTCCCTGATCCCCCCCAAAACAGTTCTCTAACCCTCCCCATCTGCCTTATTGGCGGCCATCTTGGGTACTGGCGGCTGTCTGCTATTATTTCACAGACAAAAAAGTGTTGTTTTTTTTAAATGTACACTACTGTTACACCAGATATGAGTGGTGTCACTGGGCAAGTGGGCACAGTATACGCTGTGAGCCTGACACACACACTGGCAGGCAGGCAACTGCAATTAGATTACACAGGAAAAAAAAAAAAAAAGCAGACTGATGTTCTAGCCCTAAAAAGGGCTTTTTGGGGTGCTGTCCTTACAGCAGAGATCAGATGAGTCCTTCAGGACTGTAGTGGACACTGAATACACTAGCCTAGCTATCGATTTCCCTATTAAATCAGCAGCAGCTACACTGTCCCTCCTCTCACTAAGAATGCAGCTTCCGAATGAATCTAAAATGGATGCTGTCCAGGAGGTGGGAGGGTCTGGGAGGGAGGGTCTGCTGCTGATTGTCTGTAATGTGTCTTCTGACTGTGAGGTACAGGGTCAAAGTTTACTCAATGATGACGAATAGGGGGCGGACTGAACATCGCATGCTATGTTCGCCGGGAACTATTCGCCGGCGAACTATTCGCAACATCACTAACAGGCACCTGAGATGTAAATCCAGCCCTTAATATCATGGGAACAAAGCATATGTGATACTAGAAGTAAATTGGAAACTTTTTTTAAAATGGTCAGTCACAGTGAGTGAGCAGCTGACCAACACAGGCAGGGAATTAGAAACAGGCCTGATAGGGATACTTGAAGGTAGAACTGAGAAACTATTTTGCGCTCCCGCTCAAGCGTAAACTTCACTAGAAGTAACTTTTTTGAGTGCATCAGGTAGCCCACATATTTCAAGTTCAAAGTAACAAGTTTGAGTGCGAGTGAAGCCCAACGCACAAACCAAAGGACTTCAAATATCATGACCGCGTTACCGTATTCTCCCTATAGACTTCAATGGAGAGCGCAGAAGAAAAAAAACGAACACTATCCGCTTACACACTAACCCAACACAAGAGTTTTTTCTACGTAAATAACAAACGGCTAGATTACGAGTTTTGCGGTTTGAGCTACTCGCTGCTAACTTGCAAGTTATTTCCACTGCACACCTCCCTATAGCGCTGCTATTAAAGGTTTTTAAAAACCCGGCGTTAGCAGGCAATATTGCAGCGTTGAGCTCCATTGAGCTCCATACCGCACCCAAATACCAGCGCAGCTTTGAGCTGGTTTTACGTGCTCGTGCACTATTTCTCCATAGACATCAATGGGGAGAGCCGACTAAAAAAAAACTAAGACCTGCAATAAAGGAGCGTAAAGCTTCGTAACGAAGCCCCATTGATTCCTATGGGGAAAGAAAAGTTATGTTTACACCTAACACCCTAACATAAACCCAGAGTCTAAACACCCCTAATCTGCCGCCCCAACATCGCCGACACCTCCATTATACTTATTAACCCCTAATTTGCCGCCCCCAACATCGCTGACACCTACATTTACTTATCAACCCCTAATCCGCCGCCATCAACGTCGCCGCCACTATACTAAAGTTATTAACCCCTAAACCTAACCCTAAGTCTAACCCTAACACTCACTAACTTTAATATAATTAAAATAAATCTAAGTAAAAATTACTATCATTAACTAAATAATTCCTACTTAAAACGAAATACTTACCTATAAAATAAACCCTAAGCCACCTACAATATAACTAATAGTTATATTGTAGCTATCTTAGGTTTTATTTTTATTTCACAGACAAGTTTGTATTTATTTTAACTAGGTAGACTAGTTAGTAAATAGTTATTAACAATTTACACTAGCTACCTAGTTAAAATAAATACATATTTACCTGTAAAATAAAACCTAACCTGTCTTACACTAACACCTAACCTTACACTACAATTAAAAAAATTACATTTATTAAATACAATTAACTAAATTACAAAAAACAAACAAACACTAAATTACACAAAATAAAAACTAAATTATCAAATATTTAAACTAATTACACCTAATCTAATACCCCTATCAAAATTAAAAAAAAGCCACCCCCCCCCAAAATAAAAAAAAACCTAGCCTAAACTAAACTGCCAATAGCCCTTAAAAGGGCCTTTTGCGGGGCATTGCCCCAAAGAAATCAGCTCTTTTACCTGTTAAAAAAAAATACAAACAACCCCCCAACAGTAAAACCCACCACCCACACAACCAACCCCCCATATAAAATCCTATCTAAATAATCCTAAAATCCCCATTGCCCTAAAAAGGGCATTTGGATGAGCATTGCCCTTAAAAGGGCATTTAGCTCTTTTTCAGCCCAAACCCTAAGCTAAAAATAAAACCCACCCAATAAACCCTTACAAAACTAACACTAACCCCCGAAGATCCACTTACAGTTTTTGAAGACCGGACATCCATCCTCAACGAAGTCGGGAGAAGTCTTCATCCAAGCGGCAAGAAGTGGTCCTCCAGGCGGGCAGAAGTCTTCACCAGACGGCATCTTCATCCTTCCTACGCGGAGCGGCTCCTTCTTCATGACATCTGGCTCTTTTACCTGTTAAAAAAAATACAAACAACCCCCCAACAGTAAAACCCACCACCCACACAACCAACCCCCATATAAAATCCTATCTAAATAAACCTAAGCTCCCCATTGCCCTGAAAAGGGCATTTTGATGGGCATTGCCCTTAAAAGGGCATTTAGCTCTTTTTCAGCCCAAACCCTAAGCTAAAAATAAAACCTACCCAATAAACCCTTAATAAAACCTTACACTAACCCCCGAAGATCCACTTACAGTTTTTGAAGACCGGACATCCATCCTCAGTGAAGTCAGGAGAAGTCTTCATTCAAGCGGCAAAAAGTCCTCAACGAAGACAGAGAAGTGGTCCTCCAGTCTGGCAGAAGTCTTCATCCAGACGGCATCTTCTATCTTCATCCTTCCGACGCGGAGTGGCTCCATCTTCAAGACAACCGGCGTGGAGCATCCTCTTCTTTTGACGGCTACTGAAGAATGAAGGTAATTAAAGTTGAAAAAATCCTATTGGCTGATGCAATCAGCCAATAGGATTGAGCTTCAATCCTATTGGCTGATCCAATCAGCCGGATTGAGCTCGCATTCTATTGGCTGATTGGAACAGCCAATAGAATGCAAGCTCAATCCTATTGGCTGATTGGATCAGCCAATAGGATTAAAGCTCAATCCTATTGGCTGATTGCATCAGCCAGTAGGATTTTTTCAACTTTAATTCCGATTGGCTGAATAGAATTCTATAAGCCAATCGGAATTCAACGGATGCCATCTTGGATGAAGTCCCTTAAAGGAACATTCATTCTTCAGTAGCCATCAAAAGAAGAGGATGCTCCACGCCGGTTGTCTTGAAGATGGAGCCACTCCGCGTCGGAAGGATGAAGATAGAAGATGCCGTCTGGATGAAGACTTCTGCCAGACTGGAGGACCACTTCTCTGTCTTCGTTGAGGACTTTTTGCCGCTTGAATGAAGACTTCTCCTGACTTCACTGAGGATGGATGTCCGGTCTTCAAAAACTGTAAGTGGATCTTCGGGGGTTAGTGTAAGGTTTTATTAAGGGTTTATTGGGTGGGTTTTATTTTTAGCTTAGGGTTTGGGCTGAAAAAGAGCTAAATGCCCTTTTAAGGGCAATGCCCATCAAAATGCCCTTTTCAGGGCAATGGGGAGCTTAGGTTTATTTAGATAGGATTTTATATGGGGGTTGGTTGTGTGGGTGGTGGGTTTTACTGTTGGGGGGTTGTTTGTATTTTTTTTAACAGGTAAAAGAGCTGATTTTAAGGGCTATTGGCAGTTTAGTTTAGGCTAGGTTTTTTTTTATTTGGGGGGGGGCTTTTTTATTTTGATAGGGCTATTAGATTAGGTGTAATTAGTTTAAATATTTGATAATTTATTTTTTATTTTGTGTAATTTAGTGATTGTTTTTTTGTAATTTAGTTAATTGTATTTAATAAATGTAATTTTTTTAATTGTAGTGTAAGGTTAGGTGTTAGTGTAAGACAGGTTAGGTTTTATTTTACAGGTAAATATGTATTTATTTTAACTAGGTAGATAGTAAATAGTTAATAACTATTTACTAACTAGTCTACCTAGTTAAAATAAATACAAACTTAGCTGTGAAATAAAAATAAAACCTAAGATAGATACAATGTAACTATTAGTTATATTGTAGCTAGCTTAGGGTTTATTTTATAGGTAAGTATTTAGTTTTAAATAGGAATTATTTAGTTAATGATAGTAATTTTTATTTAGATTTATTTTAATTATATTAAAGTTAGTGGGTGTTAGGGTTAGACTTAGGGTTAGGTTTAGGGTTAATAACTTTAGTATAGTGGTGGCGATTTTGGGGCAGCAGATTAAGGGTTAATAGCAGTAATGTAGATTGCGGCGATGTTAGGGACAGCAGATTATGGGTTAATAATATCTAACTAGTATTTGCGATGCAGGAGTATGGCAGTTTAGGGGTTAATATGTTTATTATAGTGACAGGGATGTCCGGAGAGGCAGATTAGGGGTTAATAAATTTATTTTAGTGTTTGCGATGTGGGAGGGCCTCGGTTTATGGGTTAATAGGTAGTTTATGGGTGTTAGTGTACTTTTTAGCACTTTAGTTATGAGTTTTATGTTACAAGCTTTGTAACGTAAAACCCATAACTACTGACTTTCAGTTTACGTTACGAATCTTGACGGTATAGGGTGTACCGCTCACTTTTTGACCGGACAGACAAGCTCGTAATACCGGCGCTATGGAAGTCCCATTGAAAAAGGACTTTTTGAAAGCTGCGGTAGTTACGTTGCGTTATGGCCAAAAAAGTGTGCGGTACAGATATACCTGCAAGACTCATAATACCAGCGGTAGTGAAAAACCAGCATTATGAGGCTTTTTCCCTCATAATGCAAAACTCGGAATCTAACCGAAAGAAATGTAAAATATGCATAACACGCTTCAGGTCTAATAATCCATTAAATATATATATATATATTATATTTTTTTCCAGTATGTATAACAATTTTTAATAATTATTATTAATATTTTGTAATATTTGAAATTTCAGTAACCCACCTTAAAGGGACACTAAACCCAAATGTTTCCGTTCATGATTCAGATAGAGCATGCAATTTTAAGCAACTTTCTAATTTACTCTTATCAATTTTTCTTCGTTCTCTTGCTATCTATATTTAAAAAGCCACCAATAAGCAAGCGCTATCCATGGTGCTGAATCTAAAATGGGCTGGCTGCTAAGATTTACATTCCTGCTTTTAAAATAAAGATAGCAAGAGAACGAAGAAAAATTAATAAAGTCGCTAAAAATTGCATGCTCTATCAGAATCATGAAAGAAAAAAAATGAGTTCAGTGTCCCTTTATGATTAGCAATTTTTCATGTGCGCTAACCCGACACCGTGTTAGACCTAAATTGTGAAATACTAAGCGTGATACACATATTTTACATTCCTATATTCTTCAAAGATTGTTTTATTTTTTTATTATTAAATATATATTTCTTTATATATCTAATAATTTTAGTGTAATATATATATATATATATATATATATATATATATATATACCTATATATCTATAGGAATACATATACAGGTGTAGGTATATAAATATATATATATAGAAAAATATGTATTTACAATAAAAATTACATTATCTAGCATGTGAAACGCGATACACATATTTTACATTTTAATGTAAAATATATATATATACCTATATATCTATAGGAATACATATACAGGTGTAGGTATATAAAGATATATATATATATATATATATATATATAAAATATGTATTTACAATAAAAATTACATTATCCTGCATGTGAAGAACAATGGAATGTAAAATATGTACATTGAATATACAGTAAAACACATAAATAGAAAAATACATACATATGTGCGCACGCGAGCGAGCACACACACATGTATATATACAGTTGTATGCAAAAGTTTAGGCACCCCTGACAATTTCCATGATTTTTATTTATAAATAATTGTGTGTTTGGATGAGCAATTTCATTTTGATCTATCAAATAAATGAAGGACACTAATATTTCAGTAGTAAAATTAGGTTGATTGGATTAACAGAAAATGTGCAATATGCATCAAAACAAAATTAGACAGGTGCATACATTTGGGTACCCTTGTCATTTTGTTGATTTGAATACCTGTAACTACCTAGCACTGATTAATTGGAACACACAATTGGTTTGGTGAGCCCATTAAGCCTAGAACTTCATAGACAAGTACATACAATCATGAGAAAAGGTATTTAAGGTGGCCAATTGCAAGTTGTTGTTCTCTTTGACTCTCCTCTGAAGAGTGGCAACATGGGGGCCTCAAAACAACTCTCAAATGACCTGAAAACAAAGATTGTTCAACATTATGGTTTAGGGGAAGGCTACAAAAAGCTATAGCAGAGATTTAAGCTGTCAGTGTCCACTGTGAGGAACATAGTGAGGAAATGGAAGACCACAGGCACAGTTCTTGTTAAAGGGACAGTCAAGTCCAAAAAAAACTTTCATGTTTCAAATAAGGCATGCAATTTTAAACAACTTTCCAATTTACTTTTATCACCAATTTTGCTTTGTTCTCTTGGTATTCTTAGATGAAAGCTAAACCTAGGAAGGCTCATATGATAATTTCTAAGCCCTTGAATGCCGCCTCTAATAACATGCTTTTGTATTTGCTTTTCACAGCAGGGGAGAGCTAGTTCAGGTAAACCCTATAGATAACATTGTGAGCACGCCTGTGAATTGTGGCAGACACTGCACTAATTGGCTAAAATGAAAGTCAATAGATAATAAATAAAATGTCATGTGATCAGGGGGCTGTCAGAAGATGTTTAGATACAAGGTAATCACAGAGGTAAAAAGTATATTAATATAACCGTGGTGGCTGTGTAAAACTGGGGAATGGATAATAAAAGGATTATATATCTTTTAAAACAACAAAAATTCTGGTGTTGACTGTCCCTTTAAGGCCAGAAGTAAAATATCGGAGAGGCAAAGGCAAAGGATGGTGAGAAAAACAGCCCATAGACCACCTCCAAAGACCTACAACATCATCTTGCTGCAGATGGTGTCACTGTGCATCGTTCAACAATTTAGCGTATGGGAGAGTGATGCGGAAGAAGCCTTTTCTGCACACACGCCACAAACAGAGTCGCTTGAGGTATGCAAACGCACATTTGGACAAGCCAGCTTCATTTTGGAAGAAGGTGCTGTGGACTCATGAAACAAAGATTGAGTTATTTGGTCATAACAAGGGGCGTTATGCATGGTGGCAAAAGAATACAGCATTCCAAGACAAACACTTGCTACCCACAGTAAAATTTGGTGGATGTTCCATCATGCCTTGGGGCTGTGTGACCAGTGCCGGTACTGAGAATCTTGTTAAAGTTGAGGGTCGCATGGATTACACTCAATATCAGCAGAATAATGTGGAGGAATCAGTCACAAAGTTGAAGTTACACCGGAGCTGGATATTTCAGCAAGACAACGACCCAAAACACTGCTCAAAATCTACTCTGGCATTTATGCAGAGGAACAAGTACAATGTTCTGGAATGGCCATCCCAGTCCCCAGACCTGAATATCATTAAAAATCTGTGGGTTGATTTGAAGTGGGCTGTCCATGCTCGGCAACTATCAAACCTAACTGAACTGAGATGTTTTGCAAGGAAGAATGGTCCAAAATACCTTCATCCAGAATCCAGACACTCATTACAGGCTATAGGAAGCGTCTAGAGGCTGTTATTTCTGCTAAAGGAGGCTCTACTTAATATTGATGCAATATTTCTGTTGGGGTGCCCAAATTTATGCACCTGTCTAATTGAGTTTTGATGCATATTGCACATTTTCTGTTAATCCAGTAAACCTCATTTTGCTACTGAAATATTACTGTGTCCTTCAGTTATTTAATAGATCAAAATGAAATTGCTGATCCAAACACCCAATTATTTATAAATGAAAATCATGGAAATTGTCAGGGGTGCCTAAACTTTTGCATACGACTGTACATACATACACATCATTAGACGTGTATATTTGTATCATTAGACGTGTATATTTGTATATGTTGTAGCCCTTTGCAGTCAAGCACCAATATACATTCTAAAATATTTTATGCATAAGGGATTACATGCCCTGTGTAACTGACTTCATAACAATAACTAAACTTAACTTATTAACTAACAATAACTTAGTATAGAAATAAACACACTTAATATGAGCGGTGGTTGAAAGACCTGTGGGTCACATTTATTGACAAGCAAGGAACCACAATAAATAAATATTCATACAGGTGGTGGCAATATGGACCCAAGTATAGAACCCGTGCAAAAGAAGTGGACAAGGGTCAAAGCTGCAGACAAAATGCGGAGCACAGCTACAACGCAAGAATATGACAAAGGGAGTTCCCTATGCAAACCAGTCAGAGTATCCCCAAGCTGCTTTTCTGGGGATACAACCCTGACTGCAATGACCGTCACTCGACGACCTTACAGTCAACAGCTATGGTCCTGACCACCCACTTAAGCTGAAATGCAAACTAGAAGAACTCCAGACCAGTAGGTCCAGGCTCAACGAGTTGCACAGCATGCTGAAACCTGGGGAGCCCAAATTACCATTCTCCGACTTAAAGAAGTAGTTCAAGCAATCCTCTTCCTGCCTCGGACATCTACTGGGCCCAGACAAACGATTGCCGCCTCCTTCCAAAAACCATGACCATAAATGGGAGGGAGGAGAAACTTCCAAGGAATCCACAGCAGCAGTGAAGAAGTGGATTCCCTGTACAGCACATATATAAGGTAAGTACAAAACTCCTCCCAACCTCTACTGCAGCAATGTAACAACAGCAAGCTCAGCACTCACACCTCAAGGCCTTAACCCTCAGTTACGCTACAGGCTATGATTTGCCCTACATTGGGCTAGATTACAAGTGAGGCACAAACGGTTTTGCGCTAGTGATATTGTGTTTCCGCAAGCATTTTTCATTCTGCTTATATTACAAGTGGGGCGAAATCGCGATTGCACTAGCGCAATCAACTTTTACGTTTCAATGTGTACATATATATTAATGTATTTATATGTGTATATATTTATTAACAAATTACAAGTTTGGTTAAGCACACCTAACAAAAACATATTGTGGGAGTGCTGCCAAAATTAGCAAAATTAATACAAGACACAAAAAGGTATTGGCACACATCCAATCAAATGAGACCACATATTTTAAAATGCTGCAAAAAATTGCCTGCAAAAAACTTTATACTTTAAAGTTGGGATATTTGTCACACAATATGGCCATATTCTGCTCAGCCAGTCACCACTTACAAGGTGTCCCAAAATAGACTGGTTCTAATGCTATAAAATTTAGCCTTATTGGGCTGAATCATTCAATTCTAATATACCAAAATAGAATTCCAACACTGCAGTACTATGCCTCAAATCAAGACTGCATAGAATAAGACTCCCTGGCTTTATATATATATATATATATGTACTAATATATAAGATGTTTTTGTTAGGTGTGCTTAACCAAACCCCCTTGTATATTTTAAATTAAGGGAGACTGACCAAATCCCTCTGGTAAAAGCACACCACCCTGCTCAGGTGTGTTCCAGACAGTGTAATTGAGTTATATATATAAAGCCAGGGAGTCTCATTCTAGGCAGTTAGGCACCCTCATCTCAAGCAGCTGGGCAGGAAGATAATAGGGAAGTGGCTGCTAGATCTTGTTGCTTGAAAGCTGCTCGATAGATAAGGTCTGTTCTGTGTACACAGATTAATTTCAGTCTGCTGCAACACAAGCGGACAGCTCCACCTACTGGCTATTTTAATTAGTGCACTGCTTTTCAATAGCAGTCACATGACTGAAAAAAAAGGTTGTTAATCTGAAACGGCGCAAATTGAACCGGCATAAACCAAGGGCCACCTGTAATTTGTAATATTTTTGTATATAAAGTACCCTCAGAAACATAGTACAGTACTGTAATCAGAAAGGTGATATTGTTGTTTTAAATAAATATAGACTATTATTTACATTTTAGAACAGAAGAAGCAAACCAAAAACACAAGAACAGAAGATTGTGATTTACTGGCGGGGAAAAATAGCAAAATATTTATATTTTTTAAAATATTAATTAAAAAGTTTGGATTTCAGAATGTTTGGCTTTTGGAATTCCGGATTTGGGGACTTTAAAAGACACTAATCACTGATAATCACAAATTAAATATAACCTTATGTGTAAAAACTCAACATGAAACATAATAAATAATAATACTAATTAGAAGTTGAAAAATACATGAATGACACATGTTCAGCAAAAAGTTCTAGGGGTCTATTTATCAATGCGTCAATCTCAGTGCATTCGCTGGCATCAATACGCCCGCCAGACATCGCTGATGTGGATCTGAAAAAACACGCATGTCAAGAACAGTGCGAAGAACATCGGACTGTTGTTAACTAACAGTCATCAATGTCGCGGTTATTCAGGTTTTTCCAAACTTTATTTATACCATTTCATTACTGTCCATGAACAAGTTCATTTCTCTAAAGCTAATCTTTTATTTTTCAACTGCTAATGTCCAAGAAATAGCTACATTTATACCTCGACAAACAATATCTCATAGAAAGTTATTTTTATATTTATTTGTTATACAAAAAAATCTGTTATATGACACTTACCCATTAACATAGAAACATAGAAACATACGCCTAGATTTAGAGTTTTGTCGGTAAAGTAACGCTCCTTTTTTTTCCAGCGCACCCTTAAGACAACGCTGGTATTTAGAGTTGTCTGAATGGCTGCGTTAGCCTCAGAAAAGGGAGCGTTGATCATAATTTAGCTCCACTTCAACTTTCAATACCAGCGCTGCTTACGGTGCACAATATCCCCATAGGAAACAATGGGGCTGAGCTGGCTGAAAAAAAAACCTAACACCTGCAAAAAAGCAGCGTTCAGCTCCTAACGCAGCCCCATTGTTTCCTATGGGAAACACCTAACACCCTAACATTAACCCCAAGTCTAAACACCCTAATCTTACACTTATTAAACCCTAATCTGCCGCCCCCGCTATCGCTGACACCTGCATTATATTATTAACCCCTAATCTGCCGCTCCGGACACCGCCGCAACCTACATTATCGCTATGAACCCCTAATCTGCTGCCCCTAACATCGCCGAAACACCTATATTATATTTATTATCCCCTAATCTGCCCCCCCCCCAACGTCGCCGCCACCTACCTATACTTATTAACCCCTAATCTGCAAGTTCAATCTGATTGGCTGATCCAATCAGCCAATCGGATTGACCTCACATTCTATTGGCTGATCGGAACAGCCAATAGAATGTGAGGTCAATCCAATTGGCTGATTGGATCAGCCAATCGGATTGAACTTCAATCTGATTGGCTGATTGAATCAGCCAATCAGATTTTCCTACCTTAATTCCGATTGGCTGATAGAATCCTATCAGCCAATCAGAATTCGAGGGATGCCATCTTGGATGATGTCCCTTAAAGCAACCGTCATTCGTCGTTAGTCCGTTGGTTGAAGAGGATGGCTCTGCGTCGGCTGGATGGAAGATGGCTCCGCTCCGGATGGATGAAGATAGAAGACGCCACTTGGATGAAGACTTCTACCGGATGGAGGACCTCTTCTTGCCCCGCTTGGATGAAGACTTCTACCGGATGGAGGACCTCTTCTTGCTCCGCTTGGATGAAGAATTCGGCTCAGCTGGGTGAAGACGACTCAAGGTAGGGAGATCTTCAGGGGGGTAGTGTTAGGTTTATTTAAGGGGGGTTTGGGTGGGTTAGAGTAGGGGTATGTGGGTAGTGGGTTTTAATGTTGGGGGGATTGTATTTTTTTTACAGGTAAAAGAGCTGATTAGTTTGGGGCAATGCCCCACAAAAAGCCCTTTTAAGGGCTGGTAAAAGAGCTGATTACTTTGTCATTTAGAATAGGGTAGGGCATTTTATTATTTTGGGGGGATTTTTTATTTTATTAGGGGGCTTAGATTAGATGTAATTAAATTAAACTTCTTGTAATATTTTTTTATTTTCTGTAATTTAGTGTTTGTTTTTTTTGTATTATAGATTAGTTTATTTAATTGTATTTTAGTTTAGCTAATTGTAGGTAATTTATTTAATTAATTTATTGATAGTGTAGTGTTAGGTGTATTTGTAACTTAGGTTAGGATTTATTTTACAGGTAATTTTGTAATTATTTTAACTAGGTAGCTATTAAATAGTTATTAACTATTTAATAGCTATTGTACCTAGTTAAAATGAATACAAAGTTGCCTGTAAAATAAATATAAATCCTAAAATAGCTACAAAGTAACTATTAGTTATATTGTAGCTATATTAGGGTTTATTTTATAGGTAAGTATTTAGTTTTAAATAGGAATAATTTATTTAATTATAGTAAATTTATTTAGATTAATTTAAATTATATTTAATTTAGGGGGGTGTTAGGGTTAGACTTAGGTTTAGGGGTTAATAACTTTATTATAGTAGCAGCGACGTTGGGGGCGTGAGATTAGGGGTTAATAATTGTAGGTAGGTGGCGGCGATGTTAGGGAGGGCAAATTAGGGGTTAATACAATGTATTATAGTGTTTGCGAGGTGGGAGTGCGACTGTTTAGGGGTTAATACATTTATTATAGTGGCGGCGAGGTCCGGACGGCAGATTAGGGGTTAATAATTGTAGGTAGGTGGCGGCGACATTGGGGGGGCAGATTAGGGGGTAATAAATATAATGTAGGTGTCGGCGATGTTAGGGGCAGCAGATTAGGGGTTCAAAGGTATAATGTAGGTTGCGGCGGTGTCCGGAGCGGCAGATTAGGGGTTAAAAAATTTATTATAGGGTTTGCGATGTGGGGGGCCTCGGTTTAGGGGTTCATAGGTAGTTTATGGGTGTTAGTGTACTTTATAGCACAGTAGTTAAGAGCTTATGTTCCCACGTTAGACCATAAAACTCTTAACTACTGACTTTTTTTGACGGTAGGAGTCTTGTCGGTAGAGGCTCTACTGCTCACTTCTTCCAAGACTCGTAATACCAGTATTAGGCAAATCCCATTGAAAAGATAGGATACGCAATTGACGTAAGGGGAGCTGCGGTAGCCTCGAGTCACGGAAAGAAAGTGAGCGGTAGACCCTTTCCTGCCTGACTTTAAATACCAGCGGGCGTTAAAAAGCAGCGTTAGGACCCCTTACCGCTGCTTTTGACAGCTAACGCCAAACTCTAAATTTAGGCGATAGAATTTTACGGTAGATAAGAACCAAAAAGGCCCATCAAGTCTACCCATATTACATGTTACTTTTTCCTTAGGAAAGCCTTATGTATGTCCCAGGCATTTTTTGAATTCCTTTACAGTCTTTGTGTTTACCACCTCAAATGGAAGTTTATTCCATGAATCCACCACACTTTCTGTAAAAAAATGCTTCCTCAAATTTATCCTAAATCTGTTACCCTCTAACTTTAGATTGTGACCTCTTGTTTTTACATTTATTTTTTTGTGAAAAATGCTTTCAGCTTCTATTTTATTAAGTCCCTTCATATATTTGAAGGTTTCTATCATGTCACCTCTTTCCCTTCTATCCTCTAAATTATACATATTTAGATCATGAAACAGATATCAAAAACAAAATAAGTCCTTGATGGAGGTGCGCCTATGGTGACGAATGTAGCAAACAATCCGATATAAGGCTGCTCTTCTGTAGCGTGCGTAGACGGTTAGGAAATCTGTAGTGGGGAAACAGGAAGGCGCCAATAGGGTGATAACGTATAGACCCAGACAGGTGAGTATAAGGAGAGAAAAGGTACTCACAAGCAGGGCGGCACTTGAACGTGCCTAACCAAGCGGGCCGGGACCACAGCGTCGCCCGGGAGACTCACAACGGCAACAACACCAATCCTCGAGCCGGACCAAGTTCCGTGTGGCCAATCAGGAACGCTGGATGATGACACACCTCCCTCTTCGTATGCCGATACTGAACACAGGCATAGAGGGTAGGAGACAGGAACAAACTGTGTAAGGCTCTCCCGAATACCGAGAGCTTGATTCACACAAGCCAACAAGCTTAGCGTGAAATTTCCTTTCCTCTATCTATATGAGGTGACCTTTTGTCAGACGCAGCTTATTGTACTCCTGTATTCAGAAGCTCATCTCTGCAGAAGAAAGGTGACTTTGCAGACAGGGTGTCTCTTTGGGGTCTCTAGACAGAACTATCTAAGGAGACCCTCCCCAACATATGCTTTGTATGTGTATTTCACAGGGCAGCTGTGAAATACACATACAAAGCATATGTTGGGGAGGGTCTCCTTAGATAGTTCTGTCTAGAGACCCCAAAGAGACACCCTGTCTGCAAAGTCACCTTTCTTCTGCAGAGATGAGCTTCTGAATACAGGAGTACAATAAGCTGCGTCTGACAAAAGGTCACCTCATATAGATAGAGGAAAGGAAATTTCACGCTAAGCTTGTTGGCTTGTGTGAATCAAGCTCTCGGTATTCGGGAGAGCCTTACACAGTTTGTTCCTGTCTCCTACCCTCTATGCCTGTGTTCAGTATCGGCATACGAAGAGGGAGGTGTGTCATCATCCAGCGTTCCTGATTGGCCACACGGAACTTGGTCCGGCTCGAGGATTGGTGTTGTTGCCGTTGTGAGTCTCCCGGGCGACGCTGTGGTCCCGGCCCGCTTGGTTAGGCACGTTCAAGTGCCGCCCTGCTTGTGAGTACCTTTTCTCTCCTTATACTCACCTGTCTGGGTCTATACGTTATCACCCTATTGGCGCCTTCCTGTTTCCCCACTACAGATATTTAGATCATAGAGTTTTTCTTTGCATGTTTTCTATTTTAGACCATGTACCATTTTAGTAGCCCTCCTTTGGACAGCTTCTAATTTATTTATATCTTTCTGAAGATATGGTCTCCAGAACAGTACACAGTATTCCAGATTTGGTCTAACTAATGATCTATAAAGTGGCATAAGAACCTTGTAATTTCTGCTACTAATACATCTTCCAATGCAACCAAGTATTCGACTGGCCTTACTGGCTGCACTGCTGCATTGTGTACCAAATTATAAATCATCTAAAATAATAATTCCCAAGTCCCTTTCTTCTTTAGTTACAGTCAGTAATGTACCACTGAGACTATAATTGGCCTTTGGGTTTTTGGATCCTATATGCATAATTTTGCTCTTGGTAATATTAAATTTTAGATCCCATTTATTTGACCAGTCCTCTAGTTTTTTAATATCACAGTTCATTTGATCAACCACTCATGGGACATCTACCATGTTACAAATTTTTGTATCATCAGCAAACAAGCAAACCTTCCCCTTAAGACCACTTCCAACATTACTTATGAACATGTTAAACAAAACAGGCCCAAGAACTGACCATTGGGGAACACCACTAGTAACTTATGTCTCATTTGAATGTACTCCATTAATTGAAACCCTCTGTTGTCTATCTTTAAGCCAGCATTCTACCCACTTAACAATTTTAGCATCTATTCCAAGGCAATACATTTTGTGAATAAGTTTGTTGTGTGGGACGGTGTCAAATGCTTTGCTAAAGTCTAGATATGCAACATCTATGGCTCCTCCCTGGTCTATTATTTTAGTTAAATGGTCAAAGAAATCAATTATATTAGTCTGACATGATCTTCCAGCATGCTGTCCTTTGTCTTCTCAGTTGTTTGTCTGAAGGAAAGATACAAGTCTTTCCTTTAAAAGAGTTTCCATTAATTTCCCTGCAATTGAGGTTATAGTTAGCAGAATCTTCCCTACTACCCTTTTTATGAAAAGGGACTACATTGGCCAGTCTTTTGGAACAACACCTGTTAGAAGTGACTGATTAAATAAATCAGTTAATGGAGTAGCTATTACGGATCGAAGTTCTCTTAGAACCCTTGGATGAATATTATCTGGACCCACAGACTTATTTACTTTTATTTTTGATAAAGCCTTTGAAACCTCTTCCTCTGTAAAAAGAAACGTACTACTCACATTATTATTTACAGTAACATCCCTTAATAGAATCTCACTATCTTTACCATCTTTTGTAAAGACTGAACAAAAGTAATCATTTAAACAGTTTGCTATTTATCTTCTTCCACTACTCTATCATCATTTTTGAGTCTAACTATCCCTCTGTTTTTCTCTTTTCACTGGTATATCTAAAGAAGGTTTTGTCACTGTTTTTTACAGATTGCTTCTGCATCAGCTTTAGCCTTTCTGATTAACTGTTTTGTCATCTTTTGATGGGTTCTCCATTTTTTCTTATCCTCTTCTGAGCCAGTGAGTTTGAATTTTTTATAGACTGTCTTTTTTTGCCTTAACTGCATGTGCTACTTCTCTTGAAAACCATATTGGTTTTCTATTTCTTTTACTTTTACAAACAAGCTTAATACAGTGTTTAGTTGCATCTAGAATAGCATTTTTAAAATATTCCCACTGTTCTTGTACTTCTGTAATCTGTGCCATCCCTTTTAGAGATTCATCTAGGTATCTGCCCATGTAAGAAAAATCAGTTGTTCTAAAGTCTAAGGCCTAGATTTGGAGTTTGGCGGTAGATGGGCTGTTAACGCTCCGCTGGCTTTTTTCTGGCCGCACCATAAAATTAACTCTGGTATCGAGAGTTCAAAAAAATGCTGCGTTAGGCTCCAAAAAAGGAGCGTAGAGCATTTTTACCGCAAATGCAACTCTCGATACCAGAGTTGCTTACGGACGCGGCCAGACTCAAAAACGTGCTCGTGCACGATTCTCCCATAGGAAACAATGGGGCTGTTTGAGCTGTAAAAAAACCTAACACCTGCAAAAAAGCAGCGTTCAGCTCCTAACGCAGCCCCATTGTTTCCTATGGGGAAACACTTCCTACGTCTGCACCTAACACCCTAACATGTACCCCGAGTCTAAACACCCCTAACCTTACACTTATTAACCCCTAATCTGCCGCCCCCGCTATCGCTGACCCCTGCATATTATTATTAACCCCTAATCTGCCGCTCCGTACACCGCCGCAACCTACGTTATCCCTATGTACCCCTAATCTGCTGCCCCTAACACCGCCGACCCCTATATTATATTTATTAACCCCTAATCTGCCCCCCTCAACGTCGCCTGCCTACACTTATTAACCCCTAATCTGCCGAGCGGACCTGAGCGCTACTATAATAAAGTTATTAACCCCTAACCCGCCTCACTAACCCTATCATAAATAGTATTAACCCCTAATCTGCCCTCCCTAACATCGCCGACACCTAACTTCAATTATTAACCCCTAATCTGACGACCGGAGATCAACGCTACTATAATAAATGGATTAACCCCTAAAGCTAAGTCTAACCCTAACACTAACACCCCCCTAACTTAAATATAATTTACATCTAACGAAATTAATTAACTCTTATTAAATAAATTATTCCTATTTAAAGCTAAATACTTACCTGTAAAATACATCCTAATATAGCTACAATATAAATTATAATTACATTGTAGCTATTTTAGGATTAATATTTATTTTACAGGCAACTTTGTAATTATTTTAACCAGGTACAATAGCTATTAAATAGTTAAGAACTATTTAATAGTTACCTAGTTAAAATAATAACAAAATTACCTGTAAAATAAGTCCTAACCTAAGTTATAATTAAACCTAACACTACCCTATCAATAAATTAATTAAATAAAATACCTACAATTACCTACAATAAAACCTAACACTACCCTATCAATAAATTAATTAAATAAAATACCTACAATTACCTACAATAAAACCTAACACTACACTATCAATAAATAAATTAAATACAATATCTACAAATAACTACAATTAAATAAACTAACTAAAGTACAAAAAATAAAAAAGAACTAAGTTACAAAAAATAAAAAAATATTTACAAACATAAGAAAAATATTACAACAATTTTAAACTAATTACACCTACTCTAAGCCCCCTAATAAAATAACAAAGACCCCCAAAATAAAAAATTCCCTACCCTATTCTAAATTAATAAATGTAAAAGCTCTTTTACCTTACCAGCCCTGAACAGGGCCCTTTGCGGGGCATGCCCCAAGAAAATCAGCTCTTTTGCCTGTAAAAAAAAACATACAATACCCCCCCCAACATTACAACCCACCACCCACATACCCCTAATCTAACCCAAACCCCCCTTAAATAAACCTAACACTAAGCCCCTGAAGATCTTCCTACCTTGTCTTCACCATCCAGGTATCACCGATCCGTCCTGGCATCCGGTGCTGAAGAGGTCCAGAAGAGGCTCCAAAGTCTTCCTCCTATCCGGCAAGAAGAGGACATCCGGACCGGCAAACATCTTCTCCAAGCGGCATCTTCGATCTTCTTCCATCTGGTGCGGAGCGGGTCCATCTTGAAGCAGCCGACGCGGATCCATCCTCTTCTTCCGGCGTCTCCCGACGAATGACGGTTCCTTTAAGGGACGTCATCCAAGATGGTGTCCCTTGAATTCCGATTGGCTGATAGGATTCTATCAGCCAATCGGAATTAAGGTAGGAAAATTCTGATTGGCTGATGGAATCAGCCAATCAGAATCAAGTTCAATCCTATTGGCTGATCCAATCAGCCAATCAGATTGAGCTCGCATTCTATTGGCTGATCGGAACAGCCAATAGAATGCGAGCTCAATCTGATTGGCTGATTGGATCAGCCAATAGGATTGAACTTGATTCTGATTGGCTGATTCCATCAGCCAATCAGAATATTCCTACCTTAATTCCGATTGGCTGATAGAATCCTATCAGCCAATCGGAATTCGAGGGACGCCATCTTGGATGACGTCCCTTAAAGGAACCGTCATTCGTCGGGAGACGCCGGAAGAAGAGGATGGATCCGCGTCGGCTGCTTCAAGATGGACCCGCTCCGCACCGGATGGAAGAAGATCGAAGATGCCGCTTGGAGAAGATGTTTGCCGGTCCAGATGTCCTCTTCTTGCCGGATAGGAGGAAGACTTTGGAGCCTCTTCTGGACCTCTTCAGCACCGGATGCCAGGACGGATCGGTGATACCTGGATGGTGAAGACAAGGTAGGAAGATCTTCAGGGGCTTAGTGTTAGGTTTATTTAAGGGGGGTTTGGGTTAGATTAGGGGTATGTGGGTGGTGGGTTGTAATGTTGGGGGGGGGGTATTGTATGTTTTTTTTTACAGGCAAAAGAGCTGATTTTCTTGGGGCATGCCCCGCAAAGGGCCCTGTTCAGGGCTGGTAAGGTAAAAGAGCTTTTAACTCTATTAATTTAGAATAGGGTAGGGCATTTTTTTATTTTGGGGGTCTTTGTTATTTTATTAGGGGGCTTAGAGTAGGTGTAATTAGTTTAAAATTGTTGTAATATTTTTCTTATGTTTGTAAATATTTTTTTATTTTTTGTAACTTAGTTCTTTTTTATTTTTTGTACTTTAGTTAGTTTATGTAATTGTAGTTATTTGTAGCAATTGTATTTAATTTATTTATTGATAGTGTAGTGTTAGGTTAATTGTAGGTAATTGTAGGTAGTTTATTTAATTAATTTATTGATAGGGTAGTGTTAGGTTTAATTATAACTTAGGTTAGGATTTATTTTACAGGTAAATTTGTTATTATTTTAACTAGGTAACTATTAAATAGTTCTTAACTATTTAATAGCTATTGTACCTGGTTAAAATAATTACCAAGTTGCCTGTAAAATAAATATTAATCCTAAAATAGCTACAATATAATTATAATTTATATTGTAGCTATATTAGGATGTATTTTACAGGTAAGTATTTATCTTTAAATAGGAATAATTTATTTAATAAGAGTTAATTAATTTCGTTAGATTTAAATTATATTTAAGTTAGGGGGGTGTTAGTGTCAGGGTTAGACTTAGCTTTAGGGGTTAATACATTTATTATAGTAGCGATGATCTCCGGTCGTCAGATTAGGGGTTAATAATTGAAGTTAGGTGTCGGCGATGTTAGGGAGGGCAGATTAGGGGTTAATACTATTTATGATAGGGTTAGTGAGGCGGATTAGGGGTTAATTACTTTATTATAGTAGCGCTCAGGTCCGCTCGGCAGATTAGGGGTTAATAAGTGTAGGCAGGTGTCGGCGACGTTGAGGGGGGCAGATTAGGGGTTAATAAATATAATATAGGGGTCGGCGGTGTTAGGGGCAGCAGATTAGGGGTACATAAGGATAACGTAGGTGGCGGCGCTTTGCGGTCGGAAGATTAGGGGTTAATTATTGTAAGTAGCTGGCGGCGACGTTGTGGGGGGCAGGTTAGGGGTTAATAAATATAATACAGGGGTCGGCGGGGTTAGGGGCAGCAGATTAGGGGTACATAAGTATAACGTAGGTGGCGGTCGGCAGATTAGGGGTTAAAAAAATTTAATCGAGTGACGGCGATGTGGGGGGACCTCGGTTTAGGGGTACATAGGTAGTTTATAGGTGTTAGTGTACTTTAGGGTACAGTAGTTAAGAGCTTTATGAACCGGCGTTAGCCCAGAAAGCTCTTAACTCCTGCTTTTTTCCTGCGGCTGGAGTTTTGTCGTTAGAGCTCTAACGCTCACTTCAGAAACGACTCTAAATACCGGAGTTAGAAAGATCCCATTGAAAAGATAGGATACGCAATTGACGTAAGGGGATCTGCGGTATGGAAAAGTCGCGGCTGAAAAGTGAGCGTTAGACCCTTTAATCACTGACTCCAAATACCGGCGGTAGCCTAAAACCAGCGTTAGGAGCCTCTAACGCTGGTTTTCACGGCTAACGCCAAACTCCAAATCTAGGCCTAAGACTTTTGTTTTACTATGGTTGCACAGTACCTTTGCCTGAATATTAAACCATACAGACTGATGTTCTCACCCACAGACACCTCAGATACTATATCACTGTTTGTAAGTACTAAATCTAATATAGTTCCTTTAAGTGTTGGTTCTTTTACTAGTTGCTCAAGAGATACCCCTTGTAAAGATTCCAGAATGTATTTACTTCTACTTGATTTGGCAACAGGTATTTCCCAGTCTACATCAGGCATATTAAAGTCCCCCACTACTATAACATTGCCCTTCATTGTAATTTTGCCTATTTCATTAATTAATAAATTGTCTGATGCTTCATCCTGTAATGGTGGTCTATATACTACTCCTATTCTAAACACCTGTTTCCCTTCAGTTTCTATAGTTACCCAAACACTTTCTACATTGTCATTTTTTTCTACAATTTCAGTTACTTAATAGTTTCTTTCACGCAGGGGCAAAACTACAGAGGGTGCAGAGGTCGCAGGTGCGACTGGGCCCCTGAGGGTGGGGGCCCAGCTTTAAAAAAAAAACAAAAAAAATAAAACATTTTTTTTTATAATTTTTTTTTTTTAATAAAAAACGTTAACCTACCACTGCATGCACTGATATCATGTGAGTGTGACATGACTACAGGGGTTAGTGTTTCTGTTTTACCCATTGGTGTTTATGTGTGTGTGTGTGTATGTATGTATGTGTGTATTTATGCATGTATGTGTGTTTGTGTATGTTTGTGGAACCAGCAAATTACAGACCTTGTTACTACAGCATGGGGGGGAGGGCAGGGGGTAAACAGTGTCACTATACAGTACCACTATATACAGTATGGGGGGTGGACCATGTCACTGACTACTGTGGTCACTTTATAAAGAACTGGGGCAGGTAGGGTCAGGCCAGCCATCTCACCGGCAGATTACAGACTGTGTCACTAACTCACTATATACAGTACTGGTGGGTTAAACAGTGTCACTATATACAGTAATAGGGGGTCAGACCATCTCACAGACTGTGGGCACAGGGTATCTGCTTTTGCAGACATGTAATCTGATTTACGTTTTTTTCTGTGTTAAATGTAAAAAAATATATATATATGTATTAAATTCAGCTTTTTTTGGAGGGGTGGTGGGGGGCCCCTTCTTAGATTCTTGCACCTGGGCCCTGTGGTTTCTAGTTACGCCTCTGCTTTCACGTACAGAAAAACTCTGCCCCCTTTTTTTCCCACTCTGTTTTTTTTAAACAAGATGTAACCAGGTATGACTGTTTCCCAGTCGTGAGAGTCATTGTACCATGTCTCTGTTATAGCTACTAAATCCAATTTATCTTGAATCATTATTGCAGTAAGTGCAGGTAATTTACTTACTAAACTGCAAGCATTTGTGCACATTGCACGTAGAATTCTAGAATTCTCAAATCCTTTTGCATGGTCAATACAACCCCTGCCTACATTACTCAAAGGCCTCTAGTTATCAACGTGTCTACTTACCTGCCATCGCCGGCCCCAATACGCTCGCCTACCATCGCCGCCGCGGACCTGAATACACTCGCCAAAGTTATCAATAAAGCTGTCAAAAAGCCGCGCACCAAGTACGGGGCGATGAGCAGCGGACTGTGATAGTTATCACTCATCCGATCTCGCTGCTCTTCGGCTTTTTCCCAGCTTTATTGCTAGCCTGTCACTAAGCACCCACACTAAACTACACTGTTCTTCCCCCTATACCGGCACCCCCGGAGCCCCCCGCAACTAAATAAAGTTATTAACCCCTAAACTGCCGCTCCTAGACCCTGCCGCAACTATAATAAATGTATTAACCCCTAAACCGCCGCTCCCGGACCCCGCCGCCACCTACATTATACCTAGTAACCCCTAATCTGCCCCCCCCTATACCGCTGCCACCTATAATAAATTTATTAACCCCTATCCTGCTGATCCCGGACCCCGCCACAACTAAATAAATTGTTTAACCCCTAAACCGCCGCTCCCGGACCCTGCCGCCACCTATATTAAACTTATTAACCCCTAATCTGCCCCCCCTACACCGTCGCCACCTATAATAAATTTATTAACCCCTATCCTGCCCCCCCTACACCATCACCCCCCCCTTAACAATTTTAAGATACTTACACCTAATCTAAGCCCCCTAATAAAATAACAAAGCCCCCCAAAATAAAAAAATGCCCTACCCTATTCTAAATTACGAAAGTTAACAGCTCTATTACCTTACCAGCCCTTAAAAGGGCCTTTTGCGGGGCATGCCCCAAAGTATTCAGCTCTTTTTGCGGCAGGATAGGGGTTAATACATTTATTATAGGTGGCGGCGGTATAGGGGGGGGCAGGATAGGGGTTACTAGGTATAATGTAGGTGGCGGTGGGCTCCGGGAGCGGCGGTTTAGGGGTTAATACATTTATTTAGTTGTGGCGGTGTAGGGGGGGGACAGATTAGGGGTGTTTAGACTCGGGGTACATGTTAGGGTGTTAGGTGCAGACATCTCCCATAGGAATCAATGGGATGTCGGGCAGCAGCGAACATGAACTTTCGCTATGGTCAGGCTCCCATTGATTCCTATGGGATCCGCTGCCTCCAGGGCGGCGGATTGAAAACCAGGTACGCTGGGCCGGAAAAGTGCCGAGCGTACCTGTTAGTCATTTGATAACTAGCAAAAGTAGTCAGATTGTGCCGAACTTGCGTTCGGAACATCTGGAGTGACGTAAGAATCGATCTGTGTCGGACTGGGTCCGGCGGATCGAAGCTTACGTCACTATATTCTACTTTTGCCGGTGTGTAGGGCTTGATAACTAAGGCGAATCAGCCTCGCCACAAATACGCTGCGGAATTCCAGCGTATTCGCGGTTGACGGCTTGATAACTAGGGGCCAAAGTCTCATTTCTAAAAGTAATATTTTTTTTCTTAAATAAACAAGAATGTAAAATTAATGTGAATAAATTAATGTGTATTTGTATTTCTAGAAGTCATGATATGCTTTTATCTAATAGTTTTTTTTATAAATGATTATTAATGCTAGAATTTGTACATATATCTTTGCACATACTTGTATATATATATATATGTGTGTGGGTGTTGTCAGAAATCTTTTTCAAACATATTTATTTTCCCTAAATTCCTTTTTTTATTCTAAACAATGTTGTCTTTCATATCTCTGTGTTTATTTATACCACTATATGTATATAGTGTACATTTATTATTATTCTGAGCAGGAATAATTGCAAATATATATGTAATCAGGGTATCATATGTATTTTTTGCAATCAATGGATATTTTAAGAGCTGGGACAGTTTTCTCTCTGTACCTGTGTAACCCCTTCTGATTGCAATCTAGTTATACAGTGGGGCAAAAAAGTATTTAGTCAGCCACCAATTTTGCAAGTTCTCCCACTTAAGAAGATGAGAGAGGCCTGTAATTTTCATCATAGGTATACCTCAACTATGAGAGATAAAATGTGGAAACAAATCCAGACAATCACATTGTCTGATTTGGAAATAATTTATTTGCATATTATAGTGGAAAATAAGTATTTGGTCACCTACAAAAAAGCAAGATTTCTGGCTCTCACAGACCTGTATCTTCTTCTTTAAGAGGCTCCTCTGTCCTCCACTCATTACCTGTATTAATGGCTGAATCTGCAATAGGCAAGCAGCTTGGTGTGACGAAATCAACTGTGGGAGCAATAATTAGAAAATGGAAGACATACAAGACCACTGATAATCTCTCTCGATCTGGGGCTCCACGCAAGATCTCACCCCGTGGGGTCAAAATGATCACAAGAACGGTGAGCAAACATCCCAGAACCCCACAGGGGGACCTAGTGAATGACCTGCAGAGAGCTGGGACCAACGTAACAAAGGCTACCATCAGTAACACACTATACCGCCAGGGACTCAGATCCTGCAGTGCCAGACATGTCCCCCTGCTTAAGCCAGTACATGTTCGGGCCCATCTGAAGTATGCTAGAGAGCATTTGGATGATCCAGAAGTGGATTGGGAGAATGTCATATGGTCAGATGAAACCAAAGTAGAACTGTTTGGTAGAAACACAACTTGTCATGTTTGGAGGAGAGAGAATGCTGAGTTGCAACCAAAGAACATCATACCTACTGTGAAGCATGGGGGTGGCAACATCATGCTTTGGGGCTGTTTCTCTGCAAAGGGAACAGGACATGAAAGAATGAATGGGGCCATGTATCATGAGATTTTGAGTGCAAACCTCCTTCCATCAGCAAGGGCATTGAAGATGAAATGTGGCTGGGTCTTTCAGCATGACAATGATCCCAAACACACTGCCCGGGCAACGAAGGAGTGGAAGCATTTCAAGGTCCTGGAGTGGCCTAGCCAGTCTCCAGATCTCAACCCCATAGAAAACCTTTGGAGGGAGTTGAAAGTCCGTGTTGCCCAGCGACAGCCCCAAAACATCACTGCTCTAGAGGAGATCTGCAAGCAGGAATGGGCCAACATACCAGCAACAGTGTGTGACAACCTTGTGAAGACTTACAGAAAATGTTTGACCTCTGTTATTGCCAACAAAGGATATATAACAAAGTATTGAGATGAACTTTTGATATTGACCAAATACTTATTTTCCACCATCATTTGCAAATAAATTCTTTCTAAATCAGACAATGTGATTATCTGGATTTGTTTCCACATTTTGTCTCTCATAGTTGATGAAAATTACAGGCCTCTCTCATCTTCTTAAGTGGGAGAACTTGCACAATTGGTGCCTGACTAAATACTTTTTTGACCCACTGTATATATAATCTGTTATAAAATGGGCTGGCATATAAGAAGACATTTCTTACTGAAAAAAAAAAATTCAAGAGAAGGAAGAAATACACTGAAAATAGCGTGACAGTAAAGAGGTGATTTTAATTAATGTTAGGCGGGCTATCCCTTTGAGCTATCAGCTTAAGATTCTATTGAATCAAACATCAATTTAAATTTTAAAATCATTGTCTAAAAATATTACACTGTGTGTCCTAATGTCAGCATCAATGTTTATCTTTAATTCTAAATTCACATATACTACTTGTTCCATAAAACATCTGTCTGCTGAGTTAAAGCCTGTATGCTCAGTAGTTGTATGTCATTGACTGTACTGAGAAATGTAAGATAATAGGGAATTAATTAGTCATATCTTTTAGTCAGCCATCATATAAAAGCTCCTAGGTATTTGGCTCAAATTGGCTCTAGACCAGGGTAAGCAAACTATTACCCCAGCGCCAAATCAGGCCCTCGTTTTGCTCGTGAGATAAGAATGATATTCAATTATAAAACGGTTGAATAATATCAAAATAGGGATAAAAAAAAATTACATGTAAAAATTACATGGATTAAATTTCAGATTGAAGTGTCCTTAAAGTTATACTGAAATACAGTAACACTCATTTGTGTACGTATTGTCTGTGGCTTTTTTCAGTCGTTGCGACAGAGACCTATCGCTTTGCACTGTCACTTGATGCACTACAAAATTGTTTTTCAACCGCGATCCTCAAGTAGACCTAACAGGACAAGCTTTCATTATTGCTGAGCCAGTGCACAGGTGAAGTAATCAGCTTATGGGTGACAGCAAGTTAGTAACCATGGTGTCACTAATCAGCTGATTATTTCACCTGTGCACTGGTCCAACTATAATGAAAACCTGGCCTGTTGGGGGAACTTGAGGACCGCGATTGAGAAACACTGCACTACAATATATGTTGACAATATTCCAAACAGAAAGGAAAGAACGGTGAGAACATTTTTAAATTTTAAAATAGATTACCGCAGAATTTATTCACAAAAATAAAAAAATGAAAATGAGGCTGCAACCAGAGTAAGTTTTTGAGTGTTTATTTGTAGATTCAGTATTTTAGCTAGTAAACATCAAAGCATTTTAGCTGAAATCTTAATTTGTGTTTTTTCTTTTTTATTTAGGAGGTTGCAAGAGATTTGAAGTCCATCGCTTGTAGTTTTGCACAGAATGACTTTAGAGCACAGGCTAAACATTTTATCATTAAAAACAGCTAGTTTAAATATTAATACAATGTCAGTTACTTTAAGAATTTGACACAAACTTACAAAAGTTTTTATAAATCATAGTTACACAAGAAATTGATTGCCTTATGGAGAGAGATTCAAACCTTATGGTTCCTGGTACTTATAATGCACAAAATAGTTATTATCATGATCAACAAATTCTGACTATTCAGGAATTACCTCCTGTGAATAAACAAACCTTGAACAACAGCACAATGGTAGAAAACACAGAAGGAACAGATAAAAGCAATAATTGTGAGCTCAATATGAAAAAAGATGAAACGCTTTTTATTTTTGAGGAAGATATTAAATATTCAGAACATTCCAGCCCAATACATAACCCAATGGATGAAGATAAAACTAAAAATGTATCATCTAGTATAAGCAACCAAACTTCTTCAAATGGTGATTTACAAATATCGAATAAACTACCAGGAATATTTACATGCCACACCGGTACCATGGCTCATGTGTTCTATGTGTGGCATACACCTAAATATTGTTGCAGTGCTATTGAACCAAACTGGGATGATCACACAACAGGAGCAGAGGAACTTTTTGATGATTGTCTCAACTATTTGGAATGTACTGATGTCCTAAGAGACTATGTCAATGAAATCTGGCAAAGGTCTATGATAGACAATGACCCTGATTTTGTGCTGGCAAGTGACCAGGGTGATGAGACAAAAGTAAGTCAGGACTGCCTAAATGGGTGTGAACATTTCCTCACTGGAATTACTTGTGTGAATGAAGTGTCAAATAACACACCAGCTATAGATGACTTGACTGGTCACTGTGACAGTCACTCAGATCTACCAGAAGCAGCTGTCAAAAGAGAATTATCTGGGGACTGTCTAAGAGATTTACACACAGAAATGGTGATTACTGTGGGGCATCCACAAGACGAATCTTCCAGTGTGAAAAATAAAGAGAGATGTAAACTTGTATTGGTTGCAGCTGCCATTCAAAATGACCATGCTGGCATTGAAGAAGAATATACAGAAAATAATTTGAGTGGAATAGTATCTATTCATGGTAAAACGAATAAGGATGGTAAAGTTGCTGACCTCTTTCCTGCTCGATTTGTTAATTCACTGCAAGCAATGACAGAGGAACCAAAGTCTTACCAACTTATACAAGCAGGCTCAGAAAAGGAACAATGTGCAATACACAGACTGGATGATAAAATGTCTGCTACTCTGGATAAGGACATATCGACCATTGCTATAAATTGTGAACAGGGAGATTCACATTTTTCTGACTCAACACCTAATAATAGTGAATACATCAAGCTTCTGAACAAAAAACACATAGGGCCGGAATTATCTAAAGTTCTCACAGAACCAATGGATACAAACTATAATTGTTCAACTGACCTTTGTGAGGAAAACAAAGATTCTGAAGAACAAGGGGACATTACAGTAAGAGTTGCCTTTTTTATGTGTTAAAGGACTGTTGTCTGTCTTTGTGTGTGTATGTGTGAGTGTGAGTGAGAGAGTGTGTGTGTGTGAGTGTGTGTGTGTGTGTGAGAGAGAGAGAAATGGGTTGTATATTTGTGTGTGAGAGGGGTTATCTGTGTTTGTGTATTGGTGGTTTTGTGACTGTGTGTAAATGTTGATATTTTATGTGTGTGCGATAGAGAAAAGTGTGTGAATGCGTTTGTGAGAAAGAGTGGGAAGACAGAGTGGTTGTGTGTGTTTGGGTGTATGTGTGTAAGAGACAGTGAATGTTGTGTTTGTGTATGAGAGGGAGAGAGTGTGTAATTGTGTATGTGTGTTTGTGTCTGTGTATGTGTGTTTGTGTCTGTGTATGTGTGTTTGTGTGCGTGTATGTGTGTGTGCGTGTTTGTGTCTGTGTATGTGTGTTTGTGTCTGTGTGTTTGTGTGTTTGTGTCTGTGTGTTTGTGTGCGTGTGTGTGTATTAGGGAGAGAAAGAGTGTGATTGTGTCCGGTTTTTGTGTGTCAATAAAATATAAATACCTATAGTATACTGTACGTGGTAGGGTGGGAAGCAATACTATCATCATAAAAAATAAAGGTGCTTATGCTACTAAATTAATCTAGCCAGACCTTGCTAATTGCAGCTCCCAAGTGGGCCTTCAGCTATGTGTTTCACCACTTTGCATATGTTTTATATAGACCTGGATTCCATTTTTTTTAAAAACTATTGCAAAATAGCTCTGGTGTTTTTTTGTTTTTTTTTGTTTTTTTTACTTCAACATGTTTCCAATCGATCTGTAATGCTGCTAGTTTTTTCAAGTTATTGATAATATTAATTCAGGATGTGTATAATTATCATTTTATATCATTCTGATTACATTTATAATTAACACGTTTAAACCTTGAAACACCTAATTGGAATCATAAATGAACACTTCAATAATTGCATTTATTTTGTGTGCAAGTTTCATAGTTAAAAAGTATTATTTAAACTGTTTGTAATTTCAATTCACTTTAAAAATAATCTTGTTTGTTAACATATGAACTGAGCAAACTCAAACATTATGGACGCACAATAAATTACAAGTGGTGCACAATGTATCTGCATGTCTGAGTGAGTGTGTGTGCTTGGTGTGTGTGTGTATATGTGTGTATGTGTATATGTGTGCATGGTGTGTGTATCTGTGTGCATGGCGAGTATGTGTGTGTGCATAATTGTGTGTATGTGTGTGGTGATGGTGTGTATATGTGTGCATCAGCATGTATGTGTGCCCACAATGCATCTGCATGTGTGTGCATGATGTGTATGTATGTGTTGACAGTGTGTATGTGTGTTCACAGCATGTGTGTGTGTGTGTGTGTGTGTGTGCACGTGCATTGTTTTTGTGTGTGAGCATAATGGATGTGCAGTATGTGTGTGTGAGTGCTAATGCATCGTGTATTTGTGTGTATCTGTGTCATGCCCTTTAGAAAGCTTTGAGTGAGAGCTGTGTATGTGTGTATGTGCGTATGCTTGGTGTTTATGTATGTGTATGGTGTGACTGTGTATGTGTGTGTTTATATGTGTGTGTTTGTGTGTTTTTTATGCTTGGTGTGTATGTATATGTATGGTGTGACTGTGTATGTATGTGTGTGTGTGTTTATATGTGTGTGTTTGTGTGTATGGTGTGACTGTATATGTATGTGTGTATGCTTGGTGTGTGTGTATGTGTATGGTGGGACTGTGTATGTATATGTGTGTGTTTGTATGCTTGGTGTGTATGTATATGTTTGGTGTAACTGTGTATGTATATGTGTGTGTTTATATGTGTGTGTTTGTATGCTTGGTGTGTATGTATATGTATGGTGTGACTGTGTATGTGTGTGTTTATATGTGTGTGTTTGTGTGCTTTTTATGCTTGGTGTGTATGTATATGTATGGTGTGACTGTGTATGTATGTGTGTGTGTGTGTGTTTATATGTGTGTGTTTGTGTGTATGGTGTGACTGTATATGTATGTGTGTATGCTTGGTGTGTGTGTATGTGTATGGTGGGACTGTGTATGTATATGTGTGTGTTTGTATGCTTGGTGTGTATGTATATGTTTGGTGTAACTGTGTATGTATATGTGTGTGTGTTTATATGTGTGTATTTGTATGTTTGTATGCTTGGTGTGTATGTATGGTGTGACTGTGTATGTATATGTGTGTGTTTATATGTGTGTGTTTGTATGCTTGGTGTGCATGTATATGTATGGTGTGACTGTGTATGTATGTGTGGGTGTAAGTATGCTTGGTATATATGTATGGTGTGACTGTGTATGTATATGTGTGTGTTTGTGTGTTTGTATGCTTGGTATGTATGTATATGTATGGTGTGACTGTGTATGTATATGTGTGTGTGTATGCTTGGTGTGTATGTATATGTATGATCTGACTGTGTACGTATATGTGTGTGTGTATGCTTGGTGTGTATGTATATGTATGGTGTGACTGTGTATGTATGTGTGGGTGGGTGTAAGTATGCTTGGTGTATGTGTATGGTGTGACTGTGTATGTGTGTATGTGTGTGTATGCTTGGTGTATGTGTATGGTGTGACTATATATGTGTGTATGTGTGTGTATGCTTGGTGTATGTGTATGGTGTGACTGTGTATGTATGTATGTGTAGGTATGCTTGGTATATGTGTATGGTGTGACTGTTTATGTGTGTGTGTGTGGGTGTAAGTATGCTTGGTGTATGTGTATGGTGTGACTGTGTATGTGTGTATGTGTGTGTATGCTTGGTGTATGTGTATGGTGTGACTGTATATGTGTGTATGTGTGTGTATGCTTGGTGTATGTGTATGGTGTGACTGTGTATGTATGTATGTGTAGGTATGCTTGGTATATGTGTATGGTGTGACTGTTTATGTGTGTGTGTATGCTTGGTGTGTATGTGTTAGTATATGCACAGTGTGACTGTATATATATATATATATATATATATATATATATATATATATATATATATGTGTGTGTGGGCATGGTTTGTATCTGTTTATGTGTGTGTATGCACTGTGCATTAACGTGTAGCTCAGTATATCAGTGTGTGTGTGCTTAATATTTATGAGACCATGTTTTGTGTATTAAAAGGAACAATGCTCCCAAGAGGCCATTTGGAAATCTGTGAGTGACAGCTGCTGCTGTGAATGGATAACTGGCTCAAAAATGCCTCGGATAGGCTGCAAGCATTCCTAATTATAGAAAAGGCTTGAGACCATTATGGGGGTCTAGGACAGCTGTATACAGAAAGTTGATATATACACATGCACACATGTGATAAACCTAACTTACTTTAACCCCTTCAGTAGGATATTGTGGATAGCCTCTCTTCTGGGGAATAAGCAAACATTTACTTTGCTGTGGACAGATGTACATTAGCTACTACACTGATCAAGCAATCACTAAATAGAATGTTCCAGGGTCAAAGTTTTGTATCCTGATATACTCCAGCCTCTCTAAGAGTAAAAGCAGGCAAAATAAATAATGAAAGTACAATGCAAAACTTTTCTTTTTTTACTGTGCATAATTAAAAGTTTTGGGGGCAGATTTATTAAAGTCTGGCAGACATGATACGCTGTAGCGTGTAATGTCCGCCAGACACCGCTGAATGCTGACAGCGTTTAACATTGCATAAGCAGTTCTAGTGAACACGATCAGGTGGATTGATGTGCGCAGCCTCAGAGGAGGCGGACCAGTTAAGGAGCAGCAGTCTTAAGACCGCTGCTTCATAACTGCTGTTTCCGGAGAGCCTGAAGGCTTGCGCTGAAACAGAGAAATCAGGGGCCATTCGGCCCTTGATAAATCGGCCCCTTGGGCTAGAATTAGGGATGGGTGAATGTTTCGCAACATTCGAAAAAAAAGAAAAAAAAAGAAACTAATTTTAACACATTCGTTCGTTTGAATCGAACTTCGAATGTTTACATAACATTCTAACATTCAATTTTCAAATCTTCGGTTTCGAATTTTACGATTACATTCGAAAATATTCTTTTGAATGATAGAATGTTTTGCTTTGTATTATATTAAATGTAATATTCAAATTATGCAAAATTCGAAAAATTTGAATTTATATATTTGTATCTATTATGTATCAATTTACTAAATTCCCTACCACATGAACTATTGAACTCCTGAATAGTATTTGTTAAATTGAATGTTAAATTCGAAATTTCGAATGTGGGCATTCGATCTAATTATAAACATTCGAATTCAAAAGTGACATTCGAAAACTGTAAATAGCATTCGATTATAGAATTTTTAAGAATATTCATTCGTTCAACATTCAGATTTGTAATTCGAATTTCGGTAATAACATTCGTTCTAACATTCGAATTCGGTAATTTACACATTCGCCCATCCCTAGCTAGAATGCAAGTGGAACTCAGTCAATAGAATAGGGAACATTATCTTAATAATGAATAATGCATTATCTAGTATTACTAGTGGATGGTTAAATATTTTAATCAAAGCATCCTAACACACACTATGCTTTTAATGGATAGCGCTGGGGTCACTATTAACTCGCTCATTGTGCTAATATTACAAGAGTTATCTGTTGTGCTTGTGCTCAATAAAAAATACCGCTTTAAAATATAGCTCTTTTTATGATCTATTATTAATAGTTTACTAAAGATCTACACAAACAACTTTAATACTTGCCCACCCTCAACTTAGCGCACCCTCTGATTAGTGCACCCTCCGCTTAGCGCACTCTCGGCTTAGCACTTGATCGATACCCAATATGTACTTTACTCCGCCCCCCTCCAAAGAAGTCTGTTATGTGAGGATTTTAGTGCACCTGCACTATACAGCATGCAAATGTTAGCACACCCTAGACCAGGGTTCTTCAAACGTTTTTATCCCAAGACTCAATGCAAAGACCCTATTTTTATGCTTGGGGGCCGATTTATCAATGTCCGCCAGACATCGCTGAATGCCGACAGCATACGCTGTTGGCATTTATCATTGCACAAGCAGTTCTGGTGAACTGCTTGTGCAATGCCGCCCCCTGCAGATTCGCAGCCAATCGGCTGCTAGCAGAGGGTGTCAATCAACCCAATTGTACACGATCAGACGGATTGATGTCTGCAGCCTCAGAGGAGGCGTATGAGTTAAGGAGCAACCACTGCTTCTTAACTCCTGTTTCCGGCAAGCCTGAAGGCTCGAGCAGAAACAGATGCATTGGGGCCGATTGACTGTTTGATAAATTGGCCCCCATGTCTGAAAATTTCTGCAGTAATATACCTCAAGATAGCTGTGTGCATACTTTTTTGCTGATTGTAGTCAAACTTGAAAGTGTTGTAAAAGGTAATACACACTCATACAAAACACACACACCACACAGACTATCATACAACAAACACACACACCACACACTTTCACACACCACACACACTCTCGTAAACACACACACTCTCATATAACACACACATATACACCACACACTTTCACACAACATACACACCACACACACTCTCATACAACACACACACTCTCATATAACAAACACGCACACACTCTCATACAACACACACACTCTCATATAACAAACACACACACACTCATATAACACACACACATACACCACACACTTTCACACAACACACACACACTCTCATACAACACATACACTCTCTCATATAACAAACACACACACTTTCATATAACAAACACACACACTCATACAACACACACACATACACAACACACACACACACACCACACACACTCTCATATAACAAACACAACACACACTCTCATACAACACACATACAAAAACCACACACTTTCATAAAACACACACACAAGTCGCGACCCAGTAAACATGGTGTTGTGACCCAGTAATGGGCACGGCCGCTGTTTAAAGAACTCTGTCTTAGACTATTGCTTGAATGATAAAAAATAACTTTGGACTTGTAATATAAAAATAGAAGCCCTACTGATTTTGCTTGAGCATGTCAAAACAGAATAGTGCTGATATTTTGTGCTACACAAGTAACCTAGGCCTTTATGGCCATTCATGATTCAGATTGAGCATGTCATTTTAAACAACTTCCCAATGTATTTATGTTATCCAATTAGTTTTCATGATTCAGACAGAACAATCTAATTTGTTTTATTCTCTTGCTATCCTTTATTAAAAGCATACCTAGGTAGGCTCAGGAGCAGCAATGCACTACTATGAGCTTGCATCTGATTGGTGTTTGCGCATATATGCCTCTTGTCATTTGTTCACCAATCTGTTCAGCAGTTCCCAGAACTGCACTGCTGATCATTCAACAAAGGATAACAAGAGAATAAAGCAAATTTAATAACAGAAGTATATTAGAAGGTTGTGTAAAATGCTATGCTCTATCAGAATAATGAAAGAAAATTTTTGAGTTTTATGTTATTTTAATGCATACTAATAAGTGAATGCGTTTAATATTTCATGGTCATTAATCACAATCAGCTTAATTCATCCATTGCATTAAAGCTATAACGGAAAACTACAGGAATACCCTGTGCAATGACTCTCTAAGGCTCTCTGGTCTAGAGAGATTATCTAAGAAATCTTGTCAGTACTGTAAGGTCCCTCAAAGAATTTTAGAAAATCAAATTATAGCTTTAGAGATCTCACTATGCAGGAGAAACACATATATTACAATATAGTGCGCAAAAATAAAATAATAATGCTACTTCAGTTTTAGATCATCATCACCTTTAGACTAAAATAATTCTTGTCCCTTAGGAAACAATAAAAAATGAATACAAATAATAACATGCAAGAAATAAATGTATTGTGCATGTGTAACACATCTTTACCATTTTCGTACTCTTGCAGCCCATGCTTACTCATAAGATTTATTCATAGTGACTCATAAGAAGTGCCAGGAACTACTAGTGTAAGAGCAGAACGATGATGTGACTCAACTGACACTGGAAACTTAGGCCTGCTATGAACTAGTCTCCTGTTTCTGAACGATCAGGCTGGAAGGTCAGAGTCCATTTCTCTAACGTCATCTGTAATGAATGGGTGATTATCACAGGTCTCTGAACATCACGTGTTGTATAGATTTTGGAAAAGAAAGAATGAATGAGAAAGGAGATTTTAGGGACTATTTTTGGGGAAGCAGATATATGGGAAATCAAGATAAGTGTTTATAATGGAGAAAGGCTTATAGATAACTGCATGAAACCGGCAGATTAGAAATCACAGGTCCGCATCTACTCTGCTTTGAGGACAATGTATTCAGGAAAGCAGTTGATGAGAGTTCATTGCAGTCAACGCTCCTGGAGGAACACCCTTATTTACATCATTTTTCTATAGCCAATACTGCAGTATTGAAATTTTCACTTAAAGGGACAGGAAACCCCAAAATGTTTCTTTCATTATTTGGATAGAACATACAGTTTTAAACAACTTTCCAATTTACTTCTATGATCAAATTTGCTTAATTCTCTTGTTATCATTTGCACTACTGGCACCTAGCTGAAACATCTAGTTAGCCAATCACAAGAGACAAATGTGTGCAGGCACCAATCAGCAGCTAGCTCCCACAAGTGTATGACATGTGCATATTATTTTTTAACAAGTAATACCAAGAGAACGAAGCACATTTGAAAAAATAAATGATTTTAAAAGTGTCTAAAAATGATATGCTCTATCTGAATCATAGTTTAATTTTGACTTTCCTATCCCTTTAAGCTGGTGGTTGCAATAGGCAAAAGCAGCTATTTCAAATGACAAAAATGTGCATATAAAGTAGCTTATTTTCTCATTGTTGCATATAAAGAACGCATTTTAAAATGGATAACAGTTTTTTGTTTGCTGTTTTCTGTATTTTTTGTAATTTTTTTGTAACTGTAATTAGACTTTTTTCATGCGACTGTTGACCGATAAATCCGTGGGAGCTCTGCTGATCAGCGAGTGATATCAGTCGGTATTGGGAAAAAACATAACAATGCATTTTTATCATTTATTTTGCCTTTTTCTTGCTGTAAGATACTTCTGAAAAGTGTATTAATTCCATTTTATTCCAGAGAGGCTGGAATTAATGTCTCCATGATACTTAAAGGAACAGTCAAGTCAAAATTAAACTTTGATGATTCAGATAGGGCATGCAATTTTAAGCAACTTTCTAATTTACTTTTATCCTCAAATTTGCTTTGTCTCTTGGTATTTGCTTTGTTCGCTTGGCATTCTTTGTTGAAAACTAAACCTAGGTAGGCTCAAACTGATTTATAAGCTGTTGAAGGCCTCCTCTTATCTGTGCATTTTGACAGTTTTTCACAGTTAGATACTGCTAGTTCATGTGTGCCATATAAATAACACTATAAGCACTGATTGGCTAAAATGCAAGTCTGTCAAAATAACTGAGATAAGGGGGCAGTCTGCAGAATCTTATATACAGGGTAATCACAGAGGTAAAATATATATTAATATAACAGCGTTAGTTATGCAAAACTGGGGAATGGGTAATAAAGGGATTATCTATCTTTTTAAACAATAAACATTTTGAAGCAGACTGTCCCTTTAAGTATGATGAAATTATAACTGACTCTGCAACATTCAGAGCACCAACTGATTTAGATCTGTCCACAACTGGCGAAAACACAGAAGGTCAAAACCACTGATTTAAACAGGTTTCAAGAGGAGTACATCTGAACTGCTCTTAACTCCTTAAAGGGACAGTCATGAACCCCAACATTTTTCTTTCATGATTCAGATACCTGAGTGGTTTTCAAACCTGTCCTCAGACCTCAGACCTCCCTAACAGGCTTTTCTGAA
>NC_069500.1:87919043-88069043 GCF_027579735.1 Bombina bombina | reverse complement strand
CCCTGTAGTCCATCTCATACACATGCCCATATCAGACTTCTGATTAAACCCCTGGCCCTGTAGTCAATCTCATACACATGCCCACGGCAGACCTCAGATTAAACCCCTGGCCCTGTAGTCCATCTCAGACACATGCCCATATCAGACTTCTGATTAAACCCCTGGCCCTGTAGTCCATCTCATACACATGCCCACGGCAGACCTCAGATTAAACCCCTGGCCCTGTAGTCCATCTCAGACACATGCCCACGGCAGACTTCAGATTAAATTATTGGCCCTGTAGTCCATCTCAGGCACATGCCCACATCAGGCCTTTAAATTAAACCCTGGTCCTGTTGTCCCTCTCATACACATGCCCATATCAGACTTCATATTAAAACCCCTGGTCCTGTACTCCATCTCATACACATGCCCATATCAGACTTCATATTAAAACCCCTGGTCCTGTACTCCATCTCATACACATGCCCATATCAGACTTCAGATTATACCCCTGCCCCTGTACTCCATCTCATACACATGTCCATATCAGACTTCTGATTAAACCCCTGGCCCTGTAGTCCATCTCATACACATGCCCATATCAGACTTCTGATTAAACCCCTGGCCCTGTAGTCCATCTCATACACATGCCCATATCAGACTTCTGATTAAACCCCTGGCCCTGTAGTCCATCTCATACACATGCTCATATCAGACTTCTGATTAAACCCCTGTAGTCCATCTCATACACATGCCCATATCAGACTTCTGATTAAACCCCTGGCCCTGTAGTCCATCTCATACACATGCCCATATCAGACTTCTGATTAAACCCCTGGCCCTGTAGTCCATCTCATACACATGCCCATATCAGACTTCTGATTAAACCCCTGGCCCTGTAGTCCATCTCATATTCATGCCCATATCAGACTTCTGATTAAACCCCTGGCCCTGTAGTCCATCTCATACACATGCCCATATAAGACTTCTGATTAAACCCCTGGCCCTGTAGTCCATCTCATACACATGCTCATATCAGACTTCTGATTAAACCCCTGGCCCTGTAGTCCATCTCATACACATGCCCATATCAGACTTCAGATTAAACCCCTGGCCCCGTAGTCCATCTCATACACATGCTCATATCAGACTTCTGATTAAACCCCTGGCCCTGTAGTCCATCTCATACGCATGCCCATATCAGACTTCAGATTAAACCCCTGGCCCTGTAGTCCATCTCATACACATGCCCATATCAGACTTCTGATTAAACCCCTGGCCCTGTAGTCCATCTCATACACATGCCCATATCAGACTTCTGATTAAACCCCTGGCCCTGTAGTCCATCTCATACACATGCCCATATCAGACTTCTGATTAAACCCCTGGCCCTGTAGTCCATCTCATACACATGCCCATATCAGACTTCTGATTAAACCCCTGGCCCTGTAGTCCATCTCATACACATGCCCATATCAGACTTCAGATTAAACCCCTGGCCCTGTAGCCCATCTCATACACATTGTTACATCAGACTTCAGATCACACAAATGCCCCTGCAGTCCATCTCACACACATGCCCACAGCAGACCTCAGATCAGACCCCTGTACCTGTAGCCCCTCTCATACATATCATACCTCAAACCCACCCTACAGCTCTTCTATAGGCTAATTAAACCTCAGGTCTCACATAACTGGGAACTTTGCTATCACTCATTACTTTAAAGTATATTATACTTTCCTAGGGCCAGTTGTTTTTTATACAAAGTTAAACCAAGGATCATTGTTTGCTCTAAATCTAAAAAAAAAAAACATGGAAAAACTGGCATATACATTAAGGATAAATGATGTACACATTACTTCAATAGAGGTTATAGGTATCAAACATTTCCACCAAAGACCAATGGAAATCTTGTAGACACAGGGTAATTTGCCAAGTGCACATGAAAGGTTATTTGTAATAATCTGTTTGTATGCTAGTTAGAGAGATTATTTGAATGGAATGGCTTTGCATCAGGTGTCTCATTAATTTTGCCGGAACCAGACAGAGAGTAAAGGCTTGATGGAATTTCTCTGCCAGTACATTCCAAATGTGTAGAGTAATTAAAGAGAGAGGTGTTAGGCATATGAGAGGCCTACAGATATAAGGGAAGGAATACAATACAAGGTGCTTCATATCAGATGAGATGCTACATTAAGAGGACGAGAGATGTGATAGACAAAGAAAATGGGGATAATTTTTAATAATTAAAGGAAATCAAGAAATTATAGAAGTGAAACCAAATTTATAAAAAAAAAGTAATGAATTGACAGTCCGTATTTAGGATATTTAGTAATCTGTAGAAGACACTCAAAGCAGTGTCTCACAGGGACTTGACTTGACATCAGAAAGGAGGAGGGCTACTAAATGGTACATTGTCTAGGAAAAAGAAAGGAATCACTTTGTGACCTTAATACGTATATCTCAAAAGAGGAAAGGGAGTTGATAGAGATGAATTGCATCACCACCATCACCACCCCCTTAAAGTGATGGTAAATGTAGTGTATACTTCATTACATTTTTAGATTGCACGTATCCTAAATATAATAATCTTTTTTTTTTTAATATTGCGTTTTATTATTGTAATATGCATACATTTTGTACCTGTCAATCATATGTCTCTAGACCGCCCTCACCGTTTCCCCAAGCCTAGAGTAAATGACGTTGTCTGAGGCTTGTACCTCTCTAACGTCACAGTTAGGGCGAATGTTATCCCGAAGATTTATACTTCCTTCTATAGATGCGCACTCCCGTATCACCTTACTTTGTGCAATGCGAAGAAGCTGCTGGCAGCAATCCAAGTAAACACTGAATCATCACAAAAACTACGATTCAGTGTTTACAATGTATCGATCCTGAAACTCCCCTTGGAAGCAAAATGCATGTCTGTGGGGATCAACTGACACGCATCGCAATAGGACAATAGTGATGCGGTCAGAGGGAAAAGAAATACATGATTGAGCGGGGACTGCGTTTACATGGCAGGGAATACTATATTTGGAGAAATATAGTAAGAAATTAAAGGTATTTCAGAAAATAAAAAAAATGGCAATAGTGATTTTTAGGCAGTTAATTTTAGATGGCACTTAGTTAAATGATTTAGTTTACCATAACTTTAAGCTGTAGCTGGCCCAGCTGCTGCAGCCCACAGGAAATCTCCTGGTGTCCTGGTAGCCCAATACAGCTTTTAAAACCAAGCTACTTTAACTTTTTTTTAAGATAAGCACCATCTCAGCTTGTGCAAGCACCTGGCCAAACTTGGAGATTGCATGGGAGCAGATTGGTGGGTATATTCCATGCATTCTTTTGATTGACTTTCAAGAAGCCCTTTGCAGGGGTAAAAGGAACATGAAACCCCAGATTTTTCTTTCATGCTTCAGATAGAGTGTACAATTTTAAACAAATTTCCAGTGTGTTTCTATTATAAGATTGACTTCATTCTCTTGGTATCCTTTGTTGAAGGAGCAGCAATGCTCTAATAGGAACTAGCTGAGCACATCGGGTGAGTCAATAACAAGAGACAAATATGCGGGTTGATTAATAAGCAACTAGATCCCAATAGTGCATTGTTGCTGCCTAAGTATGCTCTTCAATAAAGGATATCAAGGGAATGAAGAAAATAATAGAAGTCATTTGGGAAGTTGCTTAAAATTGCATGCTCTACCTGAATCATGAACGTTTAAAGTGGCAGGAAAGTCAACATTAAACTTAAAGTGATTGTAAAGTTATATACTTTAAGATATAGTATTTAGTTGTTTGATGATAAATCCAGCTTCACCCAATCGTTGTATGCCCCCTTTGGCATCCAGCTCGGGAAGCACGCAACGATTGGATGAACCCAGAAACGTCATCGATCAACTAAATACAGCCTTCATTCTTTTAACTTGGAAGTTGTCCGTTACCCTTCATCCTGTGCTACTACACAAGATTTCAAATATTCTTTTCACTTCCTTCAACGGCTGAGCCGACATCTAAAAGGGAAGATTCTAGGATTGACCATCTGACAGTGTACTAGCCACTGATTTGAGTGCTAGCAGGCGAGATAGTACTGGTCATAGAACAGTACCACAGCTTCTGGTAAGCGCATTATCTTCTACGCTTGTGCTTGTTGTATCAAAGCGATATTACCCTATGTGGTGCCCTCTTCTCTTCATATTTCTCTAAATACAGTATGAGATGCTGGTGGAGGGAGGGCGAGATTATGCCAGAACTAAATGGTAATTATTTTACTAAGGAATTGTCTTTAAAAAATGTAATGAATGAAAGGGCACCTGTTTTTAAGATTCATTTTATATACTCCTAGTCCTAAAGCCTGTGCACACGGCCATTTTTTGTAGTACAGCGGTCCCACCCCTTGCTCTCTCTCTTCCCCCTCTCTTTTGCTCTCTCTCCTCCTCTCTTTTGCTCTCTCTCTCTCTCCCCCTCTTTTTTGCACTCTCTCTCTCCCCCTCTCTTTTGCTCTCTCTCTCTCTCTCACTCCCCTCTCTTTTGTGCTCTCTTTTGCCCCCCTCTCTTTTGCTCTCTCTTGCCCTCTCTATTGCTCTCTTTCTCTCTCCCCCCTTTCTTTGCTCTCTCTCTCCCCTCTCTTTTGCTCTCTCCCCTTCTCTTTGGCTATCTCCCCCTCTCTTTTGCTCTCTCTCCCCCCTCTTTTGCTTTCTCTCTCCCACCTATTTTGCTCTCTCTCCCCCCTCTTTTGCTCTCTCTACCCTCTCTTTTTTGCTCTCTCTCACCCTCTCTTTTGCTCTCTCTCCCCCCTCTCTTTTGTTCTCCTCTCTCTCCTTTACTCTCTCTCCCTCTCTCCTTTGCACTCTCTCCCCCTCTCCTTTGCTTTTTCTCCTCCTCTCCTTTGCTCTTTCTCCCCCCTCTCCTTTGCTCTCTCTCCCCCCTCTCCTTTGCTCTCTGTCCCCCGTCCTTTGCTATCTCTCCCCTCTTTCTTTTGCTCTCCCTCCCCCCTCTCCTTTGCTCTCTCTCCCCCCTCTCCTTTGCTCTCTCTCCCCCCTCTCCTTTGCTCTCTCTCCCCCTCTCCTTTTCTCTCTCTACCCCCTCTCCTTTGCTCTCTCTACCCCCTCTCTTTTGCTCTCCCCTCTCTCCTTTGCTCTCTCTCACCCCTCTCCTTTGCTCTCTCTCCCCTCTCTCTTTTGCTCTCTCTCCCCCCTCTCCTTTGCTCTCTCTACCCCCTCTCCTTTGCTCTCTCTGCCCCCTTTCTTTTGCTCTCCCCTCTCTCCTTTGCTCTCTCTCCGCTCTTTTTATTGCTCTCTCCTCCCTCTCTTTTGATCTCTCTCCCCCTCTCATTTGCTCTTTCCCCTCTCTTTTGCTCTTTCCCCTCTCTTTTGCTCTCTCTCCCCTTTCTTTTGCTTTTGCCCCCTCCATCTCTCCCCACTCTTTGTCGCTCTCAGGCCACGCCCACTCATGGCTGACCACACCCACTCCTGGTCCAACCACGTCCCCACCGCGGCACTCCCGTAGGTCACTCCCCTCACCACACTTGCTCCACCCGACCACGCCCACAACCACGCCCCCCACGAAACGGTCAAACTGATCTCGATCTGAAGTTGATCATAAAGGCCAGGTATGTTTGTCCTTGCACAGTCTCTACTGCACAAACATACCTTAGCGCTGCGGAATCTGTTGGCGCTCTACAAATAACCGATAATAATAATAATAATAAAATAATACCTGGCCTTTTATTATATACTATGTCTTAAAGTGCATAACTTTACAATCACTTTAAATGGTTTGGATAGAGCATGGAATGTTGAACAACTTTCCATTTTGCTTTTTTTTTTAAATAAATTTTGCTTAGTAATCTTGGTATCCTTTATTTGAAGAGTAAGTCTGGGTGGGCTCAGTAGCATGCATGTGATAGACTGCTAAAGGCACATGCACACTCCTTAGCTACCATTAGCCTACTTAACTTTAATCTTCTATAAACGATACCATAAGAAAAATAATTTAATTTAATAATATAAGTAAACTGGTCAAAATACTTATGGTCAAATACTTTAGCATAATAACTATGTATGCCTCTTTCAAACAAGATACATACCTAGCAAACATTTACTAAATCGTTTAGACAAAGAAACCACAATACACTGAAGCACTAGTCATTTAGGAAAGAAAACAATGAAAAGCATGTAAAGTATGATACCCCCAGTGTCATATTACAATCTTGACACTATTAAATATGGGCTCAACCTGGTCACATAACTAACCTGACCATTATTGGGTTTCAGTGTCACAGGAACACATTAATTAGGGCATCAGTTGTGCGACATCTCATTGGACTAGTCTCCTCTAAACATAGCAATGGCTTGACCTAATACCTCGTGATCAATTAGCCCAGGAAAATGTTCTTTATAAAGGGGTTGTGAGCTACAATATAAACTCCAGATCCCTTGTAAAACATATATAATCTCTGCAATCGTTCCAGAACATGTCTCTACAGGTATGCCTTAGTGGTAGTTAGTTTTCTGAGTTCAATGGTAGTCAATAGTTAATGTGTGTGTTTGTTTGACCTTGTTTATATATACATGTATCATATATCACATATCAGTAACATTTATCAATATTCTTGTTCATAAACATGGAGGTCAAAATTAATTTCATGATTTAGACAGAATTTGCAATTTAAAAAAAAAGTGTTCTTTATTCTCTTGGTATCCTTGGTTGAAACATAGCTCCGTTACATAAGCACACAAATATCAACTTTATAAATGTTAATATTATAAAATGATAGCAATTAATTAGTGCTTCTGCATGCTGCATCTGCCTGCAGTGGCAAAGGGCCCTGTAAGACAGAGACATCATGTAACTGCCCTTCCACATTTATTCATTTTCACATTGATCATGTGATAACCAGAGGGGTTTTATTCCTCTTTATGTGTCGAACTCTAGACATATATAGAAGGCAGGAAAGCACTGGCATTTTTTAAACTCTGTCCTATTGATACTTTAGTACATTTCTCTGAAGGAAAACAGTTCCCGTGTATCTGTTAAAGGAACAGTCAACTCCAAAAAAGTTATTGCTTAAAAAGATAGATAATCCCTTTATTACCCATTCTCCAGGTTTGCACAGCCAACTTGGTTATATTAATATACTTTTAACCTCTTGATTACCTTGTATCTAAGCCCCTTCTGACAGTACCCTAATCACATGACTTTGTATTTATTATCTATTGACTTGCATTTTAGCCAATAAGTGCATTGTTAGCCACAACTCCACGGGAAAGGGTGGCCGTACCTTTATATTCTTGCACATGTTATCCATTATACCTTAATTTTCAACTGGTCCTTAGACTGATTAATTCTTTCCATAATACAAGGGGCATATCAAATAGACCAAGACTTAAATATCTCCATAAATCATTAAGTGAATTTGATTATTCCACTTACGCTCAAGAAAAAGACATTCTTGAATGCCTGTATTTTTGTTGCTTTTGACTTTTTTGTCTTAGACCATTGTACACAGGAGTAATCATTTTACTATTTTATAGTATTCACAGCTGATAAATATGTTTTATAAATCTTTCATGGCATGTTAAAATAGTTTTAGTTTTTCCTGTACATAGTAAGTATATACGCATACTTCATTTTATGTTATATCACAATGTTTTACATTTTCTTCTTTATTTTTATATATTTTATAGAAATTGAAAACAATCAAGTCCAATAATATTGACCAGTCACTACTTAATGACAAAATAGATGTTTGCGTTTCAATAAAAGAAACAGATCAAGCAGTGGATTATCAAAATGACCATCACAACAATCAAACAGAAAAATGTCTTGCACAATCTGTTGAAACCAACACCACCCCTACAACGCTGGTTGAATGTCTTTTGGATAAAAATAAAAATAAGCAAAAACATATTTTTGGCACCTGTGCTCAAGAAAGATTGTATAATTCACAAGGAATAGTTCTTTGGGAAGCAGAGAAGGAACATAAAGATCAAGGATGTACTTGTGAACCAAGGGAACAGGAATTAGACATCTTTGATACAGAGGTTGGTGCGTCACCTAAAAAAAAAACTGATAAAAAATGTAAAAAGCAAGACAGTTTGGATGATGGCTACCATTCCTTAGGAATGTCATGTGAACAGCAAGGTACTGATGCTCAGATCAAAGACGAAGAAAGAATTATTATGGCAGAATCAGAGACGTACATAAACCAGGTAAACGAAACCTTAGACCATGCTCAGTGTAAAGTTGGCAATATAAAAAAAGTGCACATTAATCAACTGGATGACCAAAAACATTCAAACAATGAAGTGGAAAAATCAAAGGAATTGGATGATGTAACTGGAAGAAGATCAGTAGAAAACACATCATCGCACCGTCAAGATTTCCCAACCGTCAATGAAAGGTTGAATAGTAAAGTACATTTAACAACATGTAAAAAGGCAGAGAATGTGGGGCTTTGTAACACTAAGACTTTAGTTGATTACACCAGGAGGACTACTGACACTTTGCCATGTGATATTAAAGGAAATGTAGTCAACAAAAGTAATAAACAAAAATCAAATCCAAAAACAGAGTCTAGTAAAAGGAAACTTTCAGTACCGTCTTTACAAAATAAAAAAAATTGCACTTCTATTGATGGGGATCAACCAAACACTAAACTTGGGATAGCAAACCTTTCAACTATTGTGAGAAAAAAGCCAATACATTTCACAAGAGAGCTTTCAGTGGCTTCAGATAGATCGGTACATGAAAATGAAGATGCACTATTATTAAAGGCCAAGGTCGACATTCCAAATTCTAATGAATCATTAAAAGTTTGCAAAAATGCTGATACTGATTTAAAAGGCCATCGAGTGCAGAATTTACAGTCTCTAAGTTGTTCAGGTCATCCAGTGGCTGTCACCAACTCAACTGTAAAAAATGCTGAAAATAAAGCAGTAAGGAAAAAGTTAAAAGGACATGGAAAGGAACAAGCCAAAATTTCCAAGTGTGAAAAAGACACATTAGCCGGCGATGTGTCTTTGGCAGTGGATGAGGGAAAGAGTTACAACAAGGAGAGCAATACAGAAATATCAGCCTTAAAAGACAACAAAAAAGGTAAGACATATAACAAAAATATTAATATTACTATTATTATATAATGCTAATACAATTGCTCTTTCTTTAAATAAACATGCAACAATCTACTTGGGGCTTAAGAATATTATGAAGATACTGGGAAAAAGAATAGGATGTGGGAAAAGTCAGTATGGAAACAATAATGTGTTATATATGCTCATAGACTTATAGAGAGCATGAAAGTAAGAGTTAAAAAAACAAAAATGAGTGACAGCAAAAATGATACATACAACTTTATTGAAAATAAAAGGGACAATAGCAAATCCTATCTAGATTGTCAAACATTTTCAGCTCCTTGAGCCTTAATCGTTGGCATATTTTAAACACTTGTTTCCTCTACATATAAGAGATATAAATACTCCTATTAGTTACTTGTTTGCAAAATTTGTTAAAGCAAGATTAACTCTTTAGAAGCTAAATGACTACTTTTAAACATGTTGCATTTAAAAAAAAAAAACAGTTAAATTACAGTGTCTCTCAAGTACAAATCATACATCTTTTATCTAATTTTATGAATAGCTCTCATACTCTTAAAAGACAAATTAGTCAAAAAATATGACTCAGAATATAATAGCTTGAAAGTAAACTGCTGGGCATTACATTCTACTACTGTTTCAATGAAATAACAAACATTTTAGTAATAAGCACACACATATATAGTAAATTATTCATGAATATAAGCTACTTGAAATAAGAATATTAAACACACGTACCAAAAATAATAATTTTACCATACATGTTAATAAATAGTTTTATTATAAAGAGTCAGCTTCTTGCTTAAGGTGAGCCGCCATCTTGTCTTCTCCTCTCTCTGGAATTTTAACCAACTACCATCCAGCTGAGAATATCAACAACCTGCTGATGTTCTCTAAAAAATATCTGATTAGAGTGAGGTTTCTCAACCCATTGTTACAGTGCTCTCTAATAAGCACATTCATCTTACAAGCGCTACACCCCACATATTGTTTTTGTCAATCAATATACATAACTAGATAAATTACATGTTTTGATCTATAATTAGTACACAATACACATTGTATAACTGTGGGCTGAAACTTTGGACTAATTTGTCACAGACCTTAGTTTGTTTTTTATTCTTAAATCCTTAAAGTTATCTCTGGACAGGAAGAAGACGTCAGAAAGTAAAATGTTATTTGCTTAACAAAGGAACAGTTGATAGCGAAAAAAATAAAAATGATGGTGCCTCATTTTGAAATATATTATTATTAGCTACAACAGAATATATATTAGTTGTCTGTGCCTTAATTTTAGTATAAAATATAAGGGCTATTAACATTTTCACAATTAATTTTACCTGTTAAAATTGCTTCCTTACATTGTTTGGGAGGGGGGGATAAGGAGCAGCTGCTGTTGTAATTTCCCCCTCCCATATGCCCTATGGGCATTCTCTCAACCAATACAAAACTGAGTTTGCACAGGAGCACACTTTTTTAGGCAGTAGTAAACCCTGGAATCTTTTTTTTTATTATTTTTAAAGATTTTATTGAGGTTGTGCGAAAACAATACAACTTATGTAAGACATGTCAATAAAACAAACATAAATGGTACATTTCAATATGACAGTTGATATATAGACAGAAGACAAACGCCTCAATAGGAATAAAGTTATGGAACCTCTTTTCTATTTTGCATGAACTAAGGTTAACATATTGAATGGTCATTTTAGAACTTACGGGATTAGAATAGTTCAACGAACAGTACAATAAATGGTAGCGAAAAATGAATTAGGTAGGGTTAAAGGAAAGTATGTAGGTATTTGCATCCAATGGGGTATGTGGTATCGATAGTAATTGTAATTGAGAATGTGGGTATGTTGTGTATAAAGGAAACTAAGCAAAATTATGTGAGAAAGTAGATTAACAAGATATATTTCAAGCAAAGTCGGCAAATGCCGTTTCTGGTTAACCCATGTAGGATGGTATATAAGTGCGGTAGAATAGGTGGTCCTTTAGGTGCAGTAAATTAACAGGATATATTTCAAGCCATATCGACAAGTGCCGTTACTGGTTAAATAGTGTGTTTTAATATGTAAGTATAATGAATTACTTAGTGTAGTAAAACTGGCAAAATTAGTATGGCAAAATAGGTATCTAGGATAAACAGGATACGACATAAGCAAGATGAGTCGTGTAGTCAGATCTCCCAAGTTAGGAGGTATATTTTTATAGGGTGGGGGGGGGGGGAGGTGGGTAATTAAGTATGGGAGAGATGATATAAGAAAGCCTACTTTTTTTTTTTTTTTTTTTTTTTAAGTAATAGATAAGGACAAGTAAAAATAAGGATGAATGACTCCAATCATAACAAAGACCTAGGGACACTAACTATGGGCTGGGACTAACTGTGTTTCAAGGATGAGTAACCTAGTAAGATAAGGGAGACAATTCGTAATACAGAAATAGCACGCCCTTATCGGGGCAAGCTATGCTTAGTTAGATGAATGGGAGACGTCAGTATTTGTCGGGATTTCCAGTATGGAAAGGGTAGGTGAGTCAGTCATATGTAGCAGCTCAGGTTATGTAACGATTATCAAGTATTAATGGTAAAATGTAATTAGCACTAAAATTCCTCCATAAAGCCCCACACCTGCAATAAACAGGCTCCCGCTGCTTCGGCCGCTAGCAGAGGAGTGACTAGATTGAAGGCTGCACATAGCGCTAGGAGTGTAACCGTTGCAGTGGAGAACTCCCTAACATTGAAGGATACATGTAGAGGCAAAGGACCAGCCTTAGCCAAAGGAGCATGGGAGTGAAGTAAACTTATCGCCATGTGGTAGTGCTGTTTTACCCACAAAGAGTGTGACCAAAATGAAAGGAACCTGAGAGTGCAAATTAATAAACATATGGTGTGTGAGCAATAAGACCTGACTTATCCTAACAAATATTTCTTTACACTGAGGGGAACATCCTCTACATATATAACAAGTTACAACTAGAGTTTAAGGCAATTAAACATAGTAGCTGGGGCCTCTACAAATTAAAGGCATAGTAGGCAGTTGATTAACACAGTGGAGCAAGTGAAATTCTAGGTCATTATTATTTGAAGCAGAGATTTCATCCCTAGCTAGATACAACTGTGGGAGCAAAAACATAGGGAACCACATATAGCTTGATAGAGAGAGGAAAGCATTGTATAAGAATCAAATAAACGCACACATAGTGACAGCCCCTAACTGCAGAGGTGAATACAACTATCATAAGCAGCAATAATATTGGCAAGAAATATAGTTATAGGTAACTTCTTAAAGTTATTTGAATGTCAACGAGTGTCCCTTAAAGAGAGCAAAATAGAATTGTGGTAATAGGAGTTCAGCTTATACCAGTTGTTTCAATATGGAATAGGGCTGCCAGTCTGCAATTTGAGGGAGAGTTCTATCAACCGTGCTTAGCCTTTTTCATAGTGGTCTAAGGTCTCTGAGATGCGCTGTTGTGGGTCTCCGGGCAGGCCCTCCTGCGGAAACTTGCTGGGAACCTGACCTTTAATGTGCGGGTAGTGCTGCAAGGGGCTACCCGGGAGCGAGGAACCAATTCCGGACAAGTAGAAAGCAAGATCCTCCAGACTGCGACATCATTGTGCGGAATTGCTTGGGACTGATCTCCAGGATCGCAACCAAGCGCAGCAGAAGGTGATTTTTGAGTTTCAGGCAATATGCGGATTACTGCATCAGATGGAGTGTAGGTTAGACCGACACCGGGTGGGAGCTGTGAGCGGTCAGCTGCATAAGTTCTGTCCCCTTCTTTCTCTTCTATCATGTGGGAAGCTGCCGCCCCCTGATTTCTTCTGTCAGGGGATGGTACCTGATGCCAGGTAAACGGTGAGCTCAGCGAGCTTGTGATATCGCTATTCTGCGGGTGAGTAGCGTGAAGTGTGGGCCTTGCCGCTGCCTGCTTAGACTCCGATGGCATATGAGGACCGAGCACAGCCCTACAACTGTCTAGGAAGAAATATATTTGTCCCATAACATAGTCTGCATCCTCCATGTTTAGGTAGTGGTGCCCTAGGTCGATGATTACAGAGAACTAAACTTTAGTCAAATCTAGTGCACAGCTAGAGGTGTTGATCAGGCCGCAAGATGGCTGCTGCAGGCCCTGTATGCGATGCTAAACGCACCGAGGTTTTAGGAGTCTGTTGCCGTAATGCTGTTCCCTTCTAAAAGAAAAAGGTTGGTAGGAACGACTGAGATCTCAGGTTCCCAATGATGGTTAAGTAGTTGAGTATTAGGGCACAGACAGCCGCAAATGTAGTTTTTAGTGTATAGTATGGGTAGAGCTGTTAAGAAGTGCGACCGTCTGGCTCCAAGGTTGGCTCCGCCCCTCCTGGAATCTTTTTTTAAACACTGCAATACACTGTGTTACAGTGACTTTTAATTTAAACTGTGAACTTTAAATTACAGACTTATATGGTTCTTTTAGGGAAACAGTAATAAAATGCTATGTCCTGATACCATGACAATGTTTTCCTACTCTTGCAGAAATATACCAGGAACTATGCCAGGTTTGATATATGACTTTAACAAAGATGTAAGAAAATGTTGGACTAAACTTTTCTTTCAGTGGCATTATTTAGTATTCTTGTTGCAATCTTTATAGTAAAACTGCGTCACAGTAATGAAAAAGGATGTTTGATGATTTCAAGTGGAGCTAAATTTTAAACTATGTTATGGAAAAATATAAACAGGGTAGGCAGGCGCTGCATCCGGTGGATGCAGTGAAGGTAAACAGAGCATTACTAAAGAAACAACTACCCGCCCGCATTAAGTATTAAAAAAAACAACAAATAACCGCCTGCATCAAGTATTAAAAAAAACAACAAATAACCGCCTGCATCAAGTATTAAAAAAAAGAAAGAAAACACAGCCCGCAAGAAATATAACAAAAAAAACTCTTACATGAAGTATTAACACATACACCGCAAAACCCCAACTTCGCTAAATAATAAAGTAATTAACCCCTTAATCACTTAACTGTCAACCACTCACATCGGAATACACCTAATTACCCTATTAACCTCTAAAACTCAACCGCAAAACTCCCACATCGCAATAAACCTAATTAACTTATTAACCCCTTAAACCACCAAAACCCACAATGCAAATAACTATTTAAATAACATACTGCTAGATTACGAGTTTTGCATTAGAGGCTGTGCGGTGCTAACGAGCAGTTTATGCTCACCGCTCACTTACAGACAGTGCTGGTATTACAGGTTTTTCCAAACTCTGCGTTTACCGCAAAAAAGTGATCGTAGAGCAAAATTTTGCTCCACATCTCACCTCAATACCAGCGCTGCTTACGTTAGCGGTGAGCTGGCTGAACGTGCTCATGCAAGATTTCCCCATAGGAATCAATGGGGGAGAGCCGGCTGAAAAAAAACACCTGCAAAAAAGCAGCGAAAAGCTCCTAACGCATCCCCATTGATTCCTATGGGGAAACAAAAGTTATGTCTACACCTAACACCCTAACATGAACCCCGAGTCTAAACACCCCTAATCTTACAGTTATTAACCCCTAATCTGCCACCCCCGACATCGCCGATACCTACATTATATTATTAACCCCTAATCTGCCACTCCGGACATCGCCGCCACCTACATTATACTTATGAACCCCTAATCTGCTGCCCCCAACATCGCCAACATGTACATTTTATTTATTAACCCCTAATCTGCCGCCCCCAACGTCGCCACCACTATATTAAAGTTATTAACCCCTAAACCTAAGTCCAACTCTAACCCTAACCCCCCCAACTGAAATATAATTTAAATAAATATAAATAAAATAACTATCATTAACTAAATTATTCCTATTTAAAACTAAATACTTACCTATAAAATAAACCCTAAGCTAGCTACAATATAACTAATAGTTACATTGTAGCTAGCTTATGGTTTATTTTTATTTTACAGGCAAGTTTGTATTTATTTTAACTAGGTACAATAGTTACTAAGTAGTTATTAACTATTTAATAACTACCTAGATAAAATAAAGACAAAAGTACCTATAAAATAAAACCTAACCTAAGCTACAATTACACCTAACACTACACTATAATTAAATAAATTAACTAAAATAAAATTATCTAAAGTACAAAAAAACCCACTAAATTACAGAAAATAATAAATAAATTACAAGATTTTAAAAATAATTACACCTAATCTAATCCCCCTAACAAAATAAAAAAGCCCCACCCAAAATAAAAAAGCCCTACCCTACACTAAATTACAAATAGCCCTTAAAAGGCCATTTTGCGGGGCATTGCCCCAAAGTAATCAGCTCTTTTACCTGTAAAAAAAATTACAAATCCCCCCCCAACATTAAAACCCACCACCCACACAACCAACCCTAATCTAAAACCCACCCAATCCCCCCTTAAAAAAACCTAGCACTAACCCCCTGAAGATCACCCTACCGGGAGACGTCTTCATCCAACCGGGCAGAAATGGTCCTCCAGACGGGCAGAAGTCTTCATCCAAGACGGGCAGAAGTGGTCCTCCAGACGGGCAGAAGTCTTCATCCAGACGGCATCTTCTATCTTCATCCATCCGGCGCGGAGCGGGTCCATCTTCAAGACATCCGACGCGGAGCATCCTCTTCTTTCCACAGCTACGACTGACTGAAGATTCCTTTAAATGACGTCATCCAAGATGGCGTCCCTTCAATTCTGATTGGCTGATAGAATTCTATTAAGGTAGAAAAAATCCTATTGGATTGTTCCAATCAGCCAATAGAATGTGAGCTCAATCCTATTGGCTGATCCAATCAGCCAATAGGATTTTTTCTACCTTAATTCTGATTGGCTGATAGAATTCTATCAACCAATCGGAATTCAAGGGACGCCATCTTGGATGACGTCATTTAAAGGAACCTTCATTCTTTGGGGCCCCAGCGTCCGCCACCCTCTGTGACAAGCTTGTCCTCACTGGTGCTCTGCTGTTCGGACTGACAGCTCGCCTTATGGGTATATAGCAGGTCAGGTGCTTAATAAGTCGAGTAATATAGAGGAAAGTGTACGAGCAGAGAATGTCTGTGATGTTGAGGGGCAGTCTGAGGAATGTTTGGACATTGACTTGCAACCTGGGGAATCAGTGGTCTATGCTCCGAGCAAGATCTCAGTTGGGACGCATATTGGAGGATCATTGACTATCGGATGTGGATACCTAAGTATCTGTGGACAGCTGCTCACGTCTTGTGCATGGTCTCGTACTGTGATGCATCCAACATCTTCTATATCTCAATCTGGCTTTGTTAGGCCAACGTCTGCCACACCGGGGGCCTCAAACGAGGCATTGGCTAAATTTGCCATCAGACCTTGTTTGTCTGTTCTAGTTTTGAGGTTTGTTTAACATTAAGTTACCAGGAAAAGTCTATTCCTAGCCCAGACCAGTCATTATACTGTTGCTATTAGGCAATCTTGTCTGCGCACTATTATGCCCACATGACAGTGACCTTACGGGATTCTTAGTGGCGGCACTAAGCTATGTGAGGTGAATGAACGCACAATCTTGCGCAAGATGGGCTGTAACACTTCATATTACTACTCACACCTGTTAATTCAAATCTCTATATCTGTTAAATGTAGTAATGGTTCTGATAAGATTTGGTTATATATGTTTTGCTACTATTTCACTCCTTTTCTTGGTGTGCTAGCTAATTGTACCTCATTACATGGGTCACACTTGTATAAGTAGAGATATGAAAGGTATTACTTACACTTCCCAGTCAAAACTAACGATAGATATAGTATATTTAAATACCTATGTCCTATAGCCTATATAATTATGGGGTCAAAGGATCCTATATAACTAAAAGGCTAATATCTATTATAGGTTATACAACAGAGACCTTTGAGGTGAATGGTTATTCTCTCCTGTAAATGAGTTGGGGAAGCCATGTACTATACATCCATATTTGTAAACTACTCATTTGGTGGGAGGAGCTGCCAGCGGCCGAGGTAGCGCTCTGTACACTGTTTTGCTTAATAATGTGTTGATTATGCAGTGTTGGCTTCCCTAAAATGTGAGTATTACTAACCCTCTTAACCACTGAATATACCTATGGTTGTGTATACATGCCATGTGACCCTGGGAACAAGTTTAATGCCTATCTTGCTCCGGCAATAATCTTTACTATCTACACTAGTGGCCAAAGTGTGGTTCAATAGATAGCACCAATGAACTAGGAAAGGATATATTGCCCGCAACGGTCAAGTGTATTCCCCCCCAAGGAAATCTACATTCTCACACTATCGTTCTTTTCCAGGCATGTAAACTGCCGGCTAAGATAATTTACCAATTTATACATGCTGAGTTATTAGTCTTATTATTGATTAGCTGAGATACCATATAAATAACATTGATATGCTCTAAATATATTGACCACTTAGGTCTAATGGTGGCCCTTGGGTTTTAGCTGTTTCCATCCTCCAGTTTATATAAGAATTCTGGGGTCCAAAAGTTGATGCGCAGCTTTGTTGTGAAAAATTTGCCATGTTGCTAACGAGGGCTGGACCCGTACTGCTACTCTCATTTATGGTCTCCCTACATACAACATCCCAACTGAGCTACATAACCCATGCCTACGCAAATGGTTTAAAATTTAGGGTTCCATCATGTCCGACAGGACAATAGTCCAACATGTAACCAACTCTCTTATACTTTCCCTCTAGTAACCCATATGCTTATGAGCGCTATGTTATAGTAGGTGTATTTTTTTGAGCCATGACATAATAAGCCATTTTGTCTTTCTATGGAAAAAAATATTTGTAGTAAATGCTGCCCGGCGAATCTCAATATTAAAAAAAATAATAATAATAAAAAAAAAAAATCTAGGCTTTTATGTAACCAATCAATAAGTTTTCATATAGAGATATGACTTTTACTGCATGTGACCTACTATACTTTAATGACCCCCCCCCATATAATATGCTTCCTTGATAAGGAAGACTAACATTTACCTTCTTTTATGACATTTACATAGCTCCTTTCCAGGTGTATGCATGCAGGTGCTCACTCTTAAGCCTACATCAGTATGCTCCCATGAAAAAGGATCCTAGGTTTCAATAAGAAACTGAGAGAAAGAAGTACATTTGACAACAGAAGTAAAATAGATTTATTTTTTTTAAATTGTACACTTTAGCTAAACCATGAAAGTTTAAGGTGATGGTAAGATTTCCCCTTTGTATAAACAAATCTGGAATGTTAGTGATAGAAAATTGTGTGAGCGCCGTATGGCTAGAGCGCCGATTGGAGAACAGTGCAAACCATTAGCTCACAAAAAAATATATATATTTTTGAAGTGGGCAGTCAGAGCATGGGTTATTTCAGCCCCACATTCAAAACTTAGTTATAGCGCATCTTCATTACAACTGATTAATTAAACTCCATCTAAATTAGCGCTAACATTGGATCTGTTTATACAAAACGGAAAGTTATACCATCACATAAAATTTGACTTCCACATCCCTTTAAATAGGACAATGCCACAGTATAGTATGATAAATCAAATACAATTTATATATATATATACTTTCCAGGGTTATATGTCATTATTTTGATTAATTAAGAGATGTCAAATAGACAAGTTTAGAAGCTCTATAAAACTTGGTGCCAACAGATTTATTGCAAGTTGTGAAACTGGAACCTCTTAAAGCAGAAATATTCTAGAGATGATGTTAGAGAAGAGGCATCTACTGATTTATTTATTTTTATTCAGTGCCACCAATTACGGGCCAGATTATGAGTGGAGCACTAACAGTTATTCGTTAGCTATAAGGGGTTTATAGAAGCTGTCAGGTTTTTCGATCATATTACAAGTTGAAAATGTATGTGATCGATTGAACCCAAATGAAGTTAACACGCGTTGGGTTAGCGAATCCTCAGAGCTCTGGTTAATTGTTTTGTGAAACAAAAAGTTGCACAAAACACATCAAAAATATATTACCGGTACATAGTACAGTTACACTCATAATAACACCATCTCATAAAAATTATTAAAAAAAATATTGCACACAAAAGTTATTAGGGCTCATAGTTATAAGGCTTGAAAGGGCTTTAACATATATACATATATATATATATATATATATATATATATATATATACATGTCTAGAGATATATATATATGTGTGTGTACATATGTGTTTATTATTTATTTGTGTATATATGTATTTACAGACATATATACACTTATAAATACATATGTACACATATATAGACATATATATATATGTGCATTGGAACCCTTTGTGGTTAAGTAGATTAAAATATGTAAAAGCAATATTGATATTTGAATATTGAAGTAATATACTGTGTATTTATTGTAAATATTTCACATTCCAATGTTCTGCACATAGCAGAATATGTTCTAAGTATTTCTAAATAGATATTCCTATAAATATCTGTATATATCTAATTCTATACCTATATATAATTATATATATATAGATAGATAGATAGATAGATAGATAGATAGATAGATAGATATAAACATATATATGTGCAAAAAAATTTCACATATATATAGAAATATGTATTTATGAATAAATAGAACATAAATTATATGTGAAGAACATTCGATTGCGAAATATTCATATTTTCATGTCGGGTTAGCGCACTAGAGAATAAGCGATCGAGTTTGCGTGTTACTAGGGTGTTTTTCCACTTTTGTTGCTCCATTGGCTTTTAAGGGGGAATAGGCTATCTCATGCTCTATATTCTAAGTTCAGCTTTTTAAGTGCTTCGGGTTAGGGCACAAGCAAAAACAGTTTACTTTCAGCTCATAATACGAGCGCAACTCAACGTGCACAAACAGCTTACTTCTAGAGCAGGAGCGTTAAATAGCGCTCCACTTGTAATCTAGCCCTAAATATTTAGATAGAATTTCAGTTCCAACAATATTCCACTAATACTGAAATTCTGTAGAAATGATGGTTAAAATCAGGAGACCAGTAAATGTATAGATAGATCCAGTTGATCATTAAATAGCCAGAAACAAAGGAACGATGCTCTTATTTCATAGTATGTAAAAAAAAAATCTAAGTGATACACAATGTTGTAAGTAGATTTTGCATGAATAAAAGTTCACATAAATCTTAAAAAGATGAAGAGCAAGAAAGCAAGTATTAGTTACAATAATCTTTATATGATATTGAAATTCTGGAAACAAAGGAGAGAGAGCAAAAGAGAAGGAGAGAGACAACAAAAGAGAGGGGGATAGAGAGCAAAAGAAAGGGGAGAGAGAGCAAAAGAGAGGGAGGGAGAGAGAGAGCAAAAGAGAGGGAGAGAGACAGCAAAAGAGAGGGGGGAGAAAGGAGAGAGAGAGAGCAAAAGAGAGGGAGAGAGAGCAAAAGAGGGAGGGTAGAGAGAACAAAATAGACGGAGAGAGACAGCAAAAGAGAGAGAGTGAGACAGCAAAAGAGAGGGGAGAGAGAGCAAAAGAAAGGGGAGAGAGAGACAGAGAGAGCAAAATAGAGGGAGGGAGGGAGAGAGAGAGAGCAAAAGAGAGGGAGAGAGACAGCAAAAGAGAGGGGGAGAGAGGGGAGAGGGGGAGAGAGAGCAAAATAGAGGGGGAGAGAGAGAGCAAAAGAGAGGGGGAGAGCAAAAGAGAAGGGGAACAATAGAGGGGGAGAGAGAGCAAAATAGAGGGGGGAGAGAGAGAGAGCATAAGAGAGGGAGAAAAAGAGAGGGGGAGAGAAAGAGCTAAAGAGAGGGAGAGAGACAGCAAAAGAGAGGGGGGAGAAAGGGGAGCGAGAGAGAACCAAGAAAGGGGGAGAGAGAGAGCAAAAGAGAGGGGGAGATCGCAAAAGAGAGGGGACAGAGAGAACAAAAGAGAGGGGGAGAGAGAGAGAGAGCAAAAGAGAGGGGGAGATCGCAAAAGAGAGGGGAGAGAGAGAACGCAAAAGAGAGGGGGAGAGAGAGAGCAAAAGAGAGGGGGAGAGAGAGAGCACAACAGAGAGGAGGGAGAGAGAGCATAAGAGTGGGGGGAGAGAGAGAGCAAAAGAGAGGAGGATAGAAAGAGCTAAAGAGAGGGAGAGACACAGCAAAAGAGAGGGGGAGAGAAAGCAAAAGAAAGGGGAGAGAGAGATCAAAAGCAGAGGGATAGAGAGAGCAAAAGGGAGGGATAGAGAGAGCAAAAGAGAGGGAGAGAGAGAGAGCAAAAGAGGGAGGATAGAGAGAGCAAAATAGAGGGGGGAGAAGAGGAAAGAGAGGAAAAGAGAGGGGGAAAGAGAGCAAAAGAAAGGGTGGAGAGCACAAAGGAGAGGGGGAAAGCGAGAGAGAGAGAGCAAAAGAGAGGGGGAGAGAGAGCATAAGAGAGGGGGAGAGAGAGAGCAAAAGAGAGGGGGAGAGCGCAAAAGAGAGGGGAGAGAACGCAAAAGAGAGGGGGAGAGAGAGAGAGCAACAGAGAGGAGGGAGAGAGAGCATAAGAGAGGGGGGGGGGAGAGAGAGCAAAAGAGAGGGGGAGAGAAAGAGCTAAAGAGAGGGAGAGACACAGCAAAAGAGAGGGGGAGAGAGAGCAAAAGAAAGGGGAGAGAGAGAGCAAAAGCGGAGGGATAGAGAGAGCAAAAGGGGGGTAGAGAGAGCAAAAGAGAGGGAGAGAGACAGCAAAAGAGAGACAGTGAGACAGCAGGGGGGAGAGAGAGCAAAAGAAATGGGAGAGAAAGAGAGCAAAAGAGAGGGAGAGAGACAGTAAAAGCGAAGGAGAGAGACAAGAAAAGAAAGGAGAGAGAGCAAAAGAGAGGGGAGAGAGCGCAAAAGAGGAGGGAGAGAGATAGAGCAAAAGAGAGGGGGGAGAGGGAGCGCAAAAGAGAGAGGGGAAAAGAGAGGGGGGAGAGAGAGCAAAAGAAAGGGAGAGACACAGCAAAAGAGAGGGGGAGAGAGAGCAAAAGAAAGGGGAGAGAGAGCGCAAAAGTGGAGAGATAGAGAGAGCAAAAGGGGGATAGAGGGAGCAAAAGAGAGGGAGAGAGACAGCAAAAGAGAGAGAGTGAGACAGCAAAAGAGAGGGGGGAGAGAGAGCAAATGAAAGGGGAGAGAAAGAGAGCAAAAGAGAGGGAGAGAGACAGTAAAAGAGAAGGAGAGAGACAGGAAAAGAGAGGAGGGAGAGAGAGCAAAAGAGAGGGGAGAGAGCGCAAAAGAGGAGGGAGAGAGATAGAGCAAAAGAGAGGGGGAGAGGGAGCGCAAAAGAGAGAGGGGAAAAGAGAGGGGGAGAGAGAGCAAAAGACAGGGGAGAGAGAGAGCAAAAGAGAGGGGGAGAGAGAGCAAAAGAAAGGGGACAGAAAGAGAGCAAAAGAGAGGGAGAGAGACAGTAAAATAGAAGGAGAGACACAGGAAAAGAGAGGATGGAGAGAGAGCAAAAGAGAGGGGAGAGAGCGCAAAAGAGGAGGGAGAGAGATAGAGCAAAAGAGAGGGGGAGAGGGAGCGCAAAAGAGAGAGGGGAAAAGAGAGGGGGGAGAGAGACCAAAAGACAGGGGAGAGAGAGAGCAAAAGAGAGGGGGAGAGAGAGAGCAAAAGAGAGGGGAGAGAGAGCAAAAGAGAGGGGGGAGAGAGAACAAAATAGAGAGAGGGGGAGAGAGAGAGCAAAAGAGAGGGGGGATAGAACATTTAATTTTAAACAACTTTTTATTTGACTTCTGTTATCAAATTTGTTTTGTTTTCTTGGAATACTTTGTTGAAGAGTAAACCTAGGTGGGCTCATAGGGCATCATGAGCGTGCACGTGTCTTTAGCACTCTATTGTAGCAGTATTTGTAACTTTTTATAACATTTTTAAAAACAATATTGCAAACACTAGACTGCTAAAGACATGTGCACTCTCCTGAAGTGTAAACTAGGTTTAGTCTTCAACAAATAATATCAAGAGAACAAAGCAAATTTGATCATAGAAATAAATTGGTAAGTTGTTTAAAATTCCATGCTCTATATAGACCATGAAATGTAATTTTTGACTTTACTGTCCCTTTAACTGAGACACTTTAATACAAAAACAACTCTTGATAATGATAACAGAATAACTGTAGAAAAAGAATGCAATATGCAGAGAGCCAGAGAATGTAATGTGATACCGGGTACGTTTGCTGAACTGCTATATTAGTACCTCTAATCCTTGGCTGGTCACAGCATTCTACTGAATATCCCATTTAGATTCTGTGATGTGCAAAATTGCAAAATTATGGCAGATTAAATCCCAGGTGAATTAGTATTTATAAATAATAACTTATCCAGCATACAAAAACATAGGCCTCTGTGTATTAAATCATGGACTGACAAGATTCACAACTACAGAGCTTGAGTGACAGACAGCAAACCTCTTTGACTTTCACTTTAAAGGGACAGTCAACACCAGAATTTGCATTGTTTAAAAAGATAGATAATCCCTTTATTACCCATTCCCCAGTTTAGCATAACCAACGCAGTTATGATAATACACGTTTTACCTCTCTAATTACCTTGTATCTGCCGACTGCCCCCTTATTTCAGTTCATTTGACAGACTTGCATTTTAGCCAATCAGTGCTCTATATGAAACACATGAACTAATGCCCTCTAGTGGTTAAAAACTGTCAAAATGCTTTCAGATTAGAGGCGGCCTTCAAGGTTTAAGAGATTAGCATATGAACCTCCTAGGTTTAGCTTTAAACTAAGAATACCAAGAGAACAAAGCAAAAATGTTGATAAAAGTAAATTAGAAAGTTGTTTAAAATGACATGCCCTGGCATGCCCTGCTGCTGGTTCCGGTGGAGGAGGAGCATAGCAAGTGCTGCTGAGCTCCAGCTCCTGTCCTACAGCTGCTGGCGGTTACCTTCGCGCCATATCCCAGATACTGGGATAGCTCTATGGATTGCCTGAATCAACACTTCTGGAACAATTACAGCGTTCATACAACTCGCTGTTAAAGCATGTTAAGCCAAGTTTAAAGGATAAGAGGAAGCAAAAGAAGCCCCACTGAAAAACATGGAATAATTTTACATATACCTGAACATTCGTAAATAAAGAAAAGCCTTATCTGAAAATCAAACTTCTCCCTGTAAACAGCCGCTAGCTAGATTGCTGGTGAAGGGAGAAAACTGCTTACCAGGATAAAAATTTATTTCCCCCTAAAGAAGCAGGACCTTTCAGCTCCCCCCAATAGGTTGACTGAGTGTTTAAAAAACTGGACTTTACAAACGGCTCGTACGGTTACTAACTGTGGCTCCCCTTGAGGCTCTTACCCGGGGGATTGCGGAGGCTCACCCCCCCCGTGCTGTTGAGGACTGTATCCGCGAACGGCTCGTGACCCTCGCTCTTAGTGGCGACAAGTAAATCGCGTCCCCTCCGGGTGACGAGGACTGACAGGAGGCGAGAGGCGGATCGCCGGTGTGAAGGAGCGAAGAGCCGTTTGATTCCAGCGGGGAGAGGCAGGCTTCTGACAGGATTTGCGGTGGGTCTATGGATGTGGCTGATGCAAGCTGAACAGGTTGGGACTCCCCCTGCTGTGTAGTGCTAAAGCTTGCTGGTCTCCGGTGCCGGTACCTCTCGCGAGGCTCTTCTGGCGAGAACGCAGGCACCTCTCTAAAGCTCCCCCCTCTCCCACCGGTGCTGCGAGAGAGGGGTTGGGAGGCTGGTTCTTCAAGAGCGGGGGGCGCAAACAGCGGACTGTACCAACACAGAAGGAAAGCATCGGCTGGCCCTCTTTCTCCTCTCCCACCGTTGTTGCGTGAGAGTAGTAGAGGTTATCAGGGATTACACTAAACCGCCTAGCTGGAACAACTGCAGCGAGAAACAGTCTCTCCCTGAGTGGGCTGCCTGCCAATCCCGCAAGAAGAGTTGACGCTCCCTGCAACTGACTTGAGGGAGACAGAAGTTGAAGAGGGGTGAGTCTGGCAATCCTATAAACTTTTCAGCTGAAAGATATGTTAACACTCAGGGGGGAGCAGTATAAACGTCCACTCTGCTAAAATTCAATACGGGAGAAAATAACTTTTCCCATAAAGGCTAGAACATTTTTTCTTAGAAAAATCAGGAAAATAATGCTGGGAAGAAGTACTTTAAAAATACCTACGTGAATATTTGTACATTTATCAGCAATTTTAATTGTACAAAGAAGAGAACATTAAGTGGCCTACAACATAGGGTTCTTTTTCCCCTTCCTGCTATTCAGGATTGAAAGGATACTGAATGCAACATTGTAGTCTGCTGGTCTACCTGTATAAATCATAAATGTTTGTATGACACAGTTTAGATTTATTGTTAAATTACTAAGAGGTGTAGAAACACTGCATGAAGTCTAGAATAGCTAACTGCTGCTGTTTTTTTTCTCTGTGAGTCAAGGTAGTAATGCATTGACTAACAGGCGCCATTGTTGGAGCCTCTCATTTTTTTTTTCTTTTCTTTTTTCCTACTTTTCTTTTTTTTTTTTTTCTCTTTGCCAACTCCTCTCTCCTTTATGGCTCCCTTTCCTTCCACCTTAGGTGGGCCCTTCTCCCACTATTAAAAGAATAACACTATAAACCTATAACTGTCTAATCAAGAAGGGGACTGAGAGCTGAAGAGGGGGAGGAAAAATAGTCTCTTATTTGAGTAAGTTAACTACACATACAAATACAGTTCTTTAAAGGTCAGAAGAGGCAAATCAATTGGAAAACCTAAGGGAAGTTAAAGAAAGGGTATAAAAGGGGTAGGGAAAGTTGGATTATTAATCCTAAACCGCTGTTTCCCCCCCATAGGATCTAAGGAGAATATACACACTAAAATCACAAAATCCCTCACTTATAACACATGAACTTTCTAGTTGCTTTTTGTCCAATTTATTCTTTTTTCCTTTTTTTCTTTCACAATATAAAGTGAACAATTGGGTAGGTCACAACCCATCTAACTTTTTCACAAACACTGAATCCTCCCTTTTTCCTCACGAAAACACTTCACAAACCCACTCCTATCTCCCTCACTCCCTACCCTCTCTTTTTTTTTTTTTTCTCCACTCCCTCACAAAAAATCACGCAACACATCTTAATAAATTAAAAAGTGCACATGGACAAATTTTTGCATGGTCACCCCAAAACACCTCCTTTAACTATGGCGGGTAGACAAAGAGAGAAAAAGAATAAACCTCCTCCTGAAACTTTGACAGAATCACAACTACCAATGATAAATCCTTCATCCACGATGGAAACTATTGATATTCAAACACTTGTTAACAGCATTTCTTCAGCCCTAAACCCTAAATTTGAATCATTGAGAGATGAAATAAAACAGGATATAGCGTCCTTATCCAACGAAGTTAAACAATTTGCATATAGAATTTCTGAAGTTGAACAAAGAATATCAGATCTTGAAGACCAGACTATATCTTATAAATCTATACTTGATTCTACAAGCAGTTTAGTATTAAAAATGCAAAGTAAAATTGAAGATCTGGAGGATAGGTCGAGGAGAAACAACCTAAGGGTTATTGGGGTCCCAGAGGGAAAAAAATTTGAAGACCTAGCAAATTTTATGTCAAATATTCTACCCCGGTTACTCCAAATTCCTGAATCTTATCCCCAGATCACTGTTGAAAGGGCGCACAGAATAGGGACCTTTAATTCAAGCAGAGCGAATACAAGACCTAGACCTATTATAGCAAGAATTTTAAATTTTCAGCATAAGGTCACTATGCTTCAAGCGTACCGTAAACACCAGCCCATATTTATAGATGGGGTAAAAATCCTCATGTTCCAAGACTACTCAGCAGAAACAGCTGCAAAAAGAAAAGAACTCGCCCCATATTGTACAAAATTTATAAAACAAGGGGCCTGGGCTACACTACTATACCCTGCAAAATTGAAAATAGCGATAGAAGGTCATACTCATATCTTTGAATCAGCACAGGAAGCTGAAAAATTTTATGTTGATACATACCCAGCACCAGAATAGATTAGAGGGAAAGTAAATTGGAGTTCGTCTCCTACTCCTTTCTTCTCTCTTTTCTTTTTTTTTTTTTCTCCTCGTTTTTTGTTCTTATTTTAATAAAGATGGATTCATTTAACCTCAGGGGTCGCAGAGGGAGTGGGGTTATACTTCCTCTATGTACTTGGCTTTATGGGGTACAAGGGTTACTAAGGTTTTCATTTTCCTTGTGTTATGGTTTTGTGGTTTTTTGTTTTTTTTTTTTTTCCTCTTCCCTTCCCTTCCTCCTCTCAGCCGCTTTTTCCTCCCCTCTTTAATGTTGCCTAGATGGATATAAGGAATACTTTTAAACTGGTATCTTGGAATATAGGTGGCTTAACATCCCCTATAAAGAGAAAAATAGTGCTATCCCACCTTAAAAAAAATAACACAGATATTGCCTTCTTGCAAGAAACCCACCTAAAACCTGAAGAAGTGCTTAAACTTAAAACTACATGGGTTAAAGAAGTATTATTTTCATCCACAACCAAAAGGAAAAGTGGAGTAGCAATGCTTTTAGGGAAGAAGCTTGATTATGAAGTTATACACACTGAGACAGACAGAGAGGGAAGGTATCTGATTGTCAAAATTAAAATAATGAAAATAATGTACACACTTTGTAATGTCTACGCTCCTAATGTTTTCTGTCTCCCGTTCTGGGAAAACTTACAAAACAAACTCTTGCTTCTTACGGAGGGATACTTGATCTTGGGGGGGGACTTCAACATGGCACCTAAATATCCACTTGATAGATTAAGACAGAACTCCACTTCTCGAAAAACAAAGAGAGATAATTTAGAATCAAAGTTATTCATTAAATTAACTAAAAATTTGAAGATCTGTGACATATGGAGGACACAAAATACGGATGAGAGGGAGTACACATGTCACTCTCGCGCACATAAGACACTCTCCAGAATAGATCTTTTTCTAATTGACGAGAGATTATGTAAATCTAAAGTTATAGCCGAAATCCTCCCAATCACTACATCTGACCATGCCCCTATCTCTTTAGCATTTCAGTCTAACTATTCACAGGGAGGGAAAAGAGGGTTTAAATTCCCACGATATTTAAGCACTGACAACAAATTCAAAAACTGGTTGATAGCAAAATTTCGTGATTATGTTCAATTTAATCAGGAATACATCTCACGACCAGCACTTTTCTGGGAAACAGCTAAAGCTGTTTTAAGAGGGGAAATACTCGCATATAATATAGCCAGGACTAAAAAGTATAAGAAAAGGGAAGGAGAGCTTCTTAGAGCAGTAACAAACGCATACAACAGGTATATCTATCAGCAAACCTCAGAAACATGGTCCAGATACATCTCTGCGCTAGCACACAGAGATTCTTTTTATTTATATAAAACAACACAGAAAGACCTTAGATTACAGGCCAAGTTATACCACTACGGGAATAAAACAGGCAAACTCCTGGCAAACCTGGTCAAACGAGAGAAAGCTTCTCCTTTAATAGAAAGTATAACATCAGAAGGCAGGCAATTTAAAACACCTGAAGAACTTCTTCGAGTATTCGAGGAATATTACAAAACCCTTTATAATGGTAAAATATCAAATCTTACACAGCGTGAGGTATTCTGGAAAAAAATTTCGTATCCGGTGTTATCAAGCGAAACAACAGATCGCTTAAATTCCGCCATCACTGAACAAGAAATTCTTACAGCAATCCATAAACTAGCTTATAATAAAGCCCCAGGACCTGACTCCCTCCCGAACGAATTTTATAAGATACTATCCTCTGAAATAACAAAATATTTATCTTCTTTATTTAACGATCTCTACCTTGGAGGGGGTACGCCGTCACTAGATTTTGTTGCTTCTAACACAACCCTTATTTTGAAGCCAGGGAAGGACCCGGTAAGGAAAGAATCCTATAGACCTATAGCACTTCTGAATACTGACTACAAACTGTTAGCAGCTATTCTGGCAACTAGGATGCAATCTTTCCTTCCTTCCATTATTCATAAAGATCAATCAGGCTTCATTTCAAAACGGAATTCTTCAGCTAAAATTAGGGAATTACTCCTCACAATTGAATACTTTAAGATAACGGAGGAGATGCAAACTGGGAGGAGAGAGGAGACCCCTGATAAGGCGATCATTTTTATTGATGCTGAAAAAGCATTTGATTCTGTGCATTACGATCATTTGTCTTATACTTTGAAAAAATTCGGGTTAGGCGGTAACTTTCTCCGTTTCTTCAATAATTTGTACAAAAACGCTTCCACGAAAATTATAGTAAATGGAGATCTGACACAAGACATAACATTAGAACGGGGAACCAGACAGGGGTGCCCTCTCTCCCCCCTATTATTTGACCTAGCAATCGAACCTCTGGCTTTAGCAGTACGTCAACAATTGGAAGGAATTAAGGTAAGAAAAAAAGAGATGCATATGGCACTCTATGCTGACGACGTTTTAATATACCTATCAAATACAGCTAACAATATACCCAAGCTCCTTTCGATAATAGATCAGTTCGGATCATTCTCTGGTTATAAGGTAAATACAGCTAAATCAGAGTTACTTTGGATCAAAAAGACAAAAGCTTCAGCAATACAAATTCCTTTCACTATAGTACAAGACTCGGTTAAATATTTAGGCATATGGATTTCCTATAACCCTAATGACTGGTATTCTTTAAATATACTTCCAATACTCAAGATCGTCAAAGAAGCTTTCAAAAATTGGCAGAATCTACCTCTCTCTTTGTCAGGTCGCATTGCTCTTTACAAAATGACTCTTCTCCCGAAAATACTTTATGTTCTCCAGAATACCCCATTGATTCTCAAAAGGAAAGACATTCTTTCATTTAATATAGCTCTGCGTGAGTTTATTTGGCAGAACAAAAAGCCTAGAATCTCATTAACTAAATTGACATTACTTTCAAAATTGGGAGGATTATCTCTCCCTGACCTGAGGAACTATAATCTAGTATTCCTAGCTCGTATTATAGTAGACTGGATAACTAATAATGATTATATCACAAATTCTGAACTTGATGCCGACATTCTCCATCCAATTGAGTTGAGGGCTATCATACTCTGCAATAACAATCTTTTTCCTCCTGAATTAAAAAAAATAAGTTCGATTTGCAATCCAATTCAAATGTGGAAGAAGCTGTGCAAACAACTATCTATTGAATCTAAGGTATCTAGGTATAACACACTTTTAAATAATCCACAATTTCCAGCAGGGATGCAATCGACTTTATTTGCACAATGGCAGATCCAAGGTCTAAGGCAAGTTCACCAGTTATTAGATTTTGAAACGAGATGTGTTAGATCATTTGACTCCCTAAGGGAAGAATTTGGCATCCCCAATAAAAACTTTTTTGCTTACCTGCAAGCAAGACATTACGCTACCAAGCTAACAAGTGAATTTGGTTGGGAATGGTCACTTGGGAGTATTGATAATTGGATTCTTTTAGTAAAGAACGGGCTCACCTCAATCTCTTATATCTATAAAATAATAATCTCACTTAAAGGTTCAGAGACATTGGAAAAAATTAGGCATAAATGGGCTGAAGTGTTAAGACAAGAATCTCTTACTCTTACTACACTTACTCTCTCAATACAAAAGGTTCATCAGGTAACCTTATCTACAACCTGGAGGGAATCGCATATTAAGATCCTGCATATGTCACACTTCACACCGAAAAAAGGCGCACAGTGCCAGGCCAGTTTCAACAAGTGCCCAAAATGCCTTTTTCCTTCAGCTAGCTTATTGCACATGTTATGGGAATGCCCGAAAATTCGTAAATTCTGGCTTAAGACACAGTACTGGTTAAACACCAGCCTAGGCCTTCCCTCTCTGTCTCTCTCTCCTACAAATGTAGTTTTACTTAGTCAGGATGAGGGTCTATCCTTCAAGGAGCTTAAAATCATTAACCTAACTATTCTGGCGGGTAGATATTTAATCTTAAAGAAATGGAAAACAAGAACAACTCCGAGTGTAAAAGAAATTAAAAATTGTTTAAAGAAACAGTGTATTATTGAGCAAGTGGATACTGACATACAAAATGAAGAAGATGTAAAGAGATTCTTCTTAAAGTGGTCTATATTTATAAAATCCCTACCTGAGAGTGAAATTGAATATATAATCTACCCGTTTAGAGATACAGAATTAATCTTACTAGGTATATGGTAATCGGAGGTAATCACCCCTCTCCCTCCCCTTCCCTTCCTCCTTTCCCCCTTTTTTTTTTTTTGTTGTTTTTTTTTTTTTTTTTTTTTTTTTTTAATCTTTATTTTATTATGTTTAAAATTAGAAAACCCCCAACTAGGTGTACAAATATTCCATTCAAGGGGACCAGTAAACTGGACCGTGAAATCTTTAATTTAAAACTGTTATGTTTTCCAATATATTATGTTCTTCTCCTTTTTCTTCCTTTTTTTTTTTGGCCCTGCGAGGCACAAAGAGATTGAACTTATTTTGTACACGATGTTGGTTATAAATAAATATAAAAAAAAAAAAAAAAAAAAAAAAAAAAATGACATGCCCTATCTGAATCATGAAAGTTTTTTTTGGACTTGACTGTCCCTTTTAACTTTAGAAAAGTATAGTCTTGCTACCCAGACACTTGCAACTTGCATAAAATAGTTAGAACAAATCTCCCAACAGCAGAGAAATCCAGAGTAATAGCAAACTAAATCAGACAGTAAGAAGACAGAAGATATAGCCCCAACTTCGGGGCTATATCTTCCAGTGTCGGCAGCACAAATCTCTCCCTCTTCACTGCCTCATTCAACCTTTTCAGGTCCACACAGATGCGCACCTTTCCGTTTTTCTTTGCAACTGGAACAATGGGGGCACACCAATCAGTTGCTTCAACAACCTCTTCAATAACCCCCATAGACTTCATGCGCATGAGCTCTTTCTCCACTTGAGGCATGAGCGGGAACGGAATTCTACGAGGAGTAGAAATACTGTACGGGACTGCGTCACTTTTAAGTGCTATACGGACAGGTTTGCAGCTCAGTAGGCCCAACTCGCCAAACATATCTTCAGAGATCTCATTCACTCTGGCCACGAGGCCCAAGTCACAGGCTGCTTTTCTGCTCAATAAACTGTTAACACACTGACCTCGGATCACATGCACCCACATGGTGAACTTCCTTTGTTTGTACTCACAGCTGGCAAGAAATTTCCCACACAATCAATGCGGCCACCAGGACTATGAACATTTGTAGTAACCTTCGCCAGCTGGGGCTGTCGAGGCAGTTTCATAAATTCAGCAAAAGACATTACAGTGATATCAGCTCCTGTGTCAATCTTAAAATCAACATTGGCTCCCATTACAGTAAAGGTAACTTTCCAATCTTCCTCTGAGCTTGTCCGTTCCACAACAGACCCCACAAAAGACACTTCCTGACCCTCCTGGTCACTGTCCACCTGCATCTCCTTAATGTATTCAGTTTTACACACCACTTCAAAATGGCCTATTCTGTTACATTTTCTGCATCTTTTATCTCTGGCCGGGCATATAGCACTCTGATCATGAGCCCGGTAGCACCGTGTGCATCGGCCATGTTGCGCCCATCCACTTCTAGGCCTTTCCAGTACTTTAGATCTACCGCTCACACTGTGCCTTTCACTAGTAATTTTCCTAGACTGTTGCACTTCATCCACAATACTCTCAGACCTCAGATCAGCACTTTGCTTTTTCACCAGTTCACTCTGGCGGGCCATCCTAATAGCCCCGTCTAACGTTAAATCAGGCTCTAACTGCAGCTTCAGGGAGACTTCAGCATCTGCAATTCCAATAACTATTCTGTCTCTGATTTGCTCTTCTTTAGCAACACCAAACTCACAGAATTCAGCTAATTCATACAGGCTGCGCACAAATGACTCCACAGATTCTCCCACACGCTGATTACGTTTGTGAAAACAAGCTCTCTCATGAATCACATTTCTTTTGGGCACAAAGTGGGCACTGAGTTTATCCATAACTATATCAAAGTTAACTTCTTCCCCTTCTTGGAAAGTAAAAGCATTGAACACTGGCTCTACATCTTTCCCCATAGAGTATAAAAGAGAATTAACTTGTACTTCACCACTCTCCTTGTTCAGTTTGGATGCAATCCTGAAGCGCTGAAACCGCTGACGCCATGTGGGCCAAGCTGCAGGCTGAGAAAAGTCAAAAGGCTCAGGTGGGGTAAACTTTGACATCGTCATCATCAGAAACAGAAGCGTAGTCCAGAACTTCTGACACCATGTCATGAGATGCAGGACATATGCAGGACACAGCAATGATGGTACAACTCTATTTTATTACAGAGCATAGCAATACACATCCAGACAGGTTGACACCAAGGTACATTTGAAATTAAAAACATTATTTTATAGTGCTGGGTGTTATTACACTGATGCAGATACCGCTGATCCTATAACCAGCCCTCCTCTGGCTATACCCATGTGCCAGTGTCACTACTGTGTCATTATATAGGGCTGGGTGTTATTATACTGATGCAGATACCACTGATCCTATAACCAGCCCTCCTCTGGCTATACCCATGTGCCAGTGTCACTACTGTGTCATTATATAGCGCTGGGTGTTATTATACTGATGCAGATACCACTGACCTTATAACCAGCCCTCCTCTGGCTATACCCATGTGTCAGTGTCACTACTGTGTCATTATATAATTCTGGGTGTTAATATACAGATGCAGATACCACTGATCCTATAACCAGCCCTCCTCTGACTATACCCATGAGCTAGTGTCACTACAGTGTCATTATATAGCACTGGGTGTTATACTGATGCAGATACCACTGATCCTATAACCAGCCCTCCTCTGACTATACCCATGAGCCAGTGTCACTACTGTGTCATTATATAGTGCTGGGTGTTATTATACTGATGCAGATACCACTGATCCTATAACCAGCCCTCCTCTGACTATACCCATGAGCTAGTGTCACTACAGTGTCATTATATAGTGCTGGGTGTTATTATACTGATGCAGATACCACTGACCCTATAACCAGCCCTCCTCTGGCTATACCCATGTGCCAGTGTCACTACTGTGTCATTATATAGTGCTGGGTGTTATTATACTGATGCAGATACCGCTGACCCTATAACCAGCCCTCCTCTGGCTATACCCATGAGCCAGTGTCATTACTGTGTCATTAAATAGTGCTGGGTGTTATTATACTGATGCAGATACCGCTGATCCTATAACCAGCCCTCCTCTGGCTATACCCATGTGCCAGTGTCATTACTGTGTCATTATATAGTGCTTGGTGTTATTATACTGATGCAGATACCGCTGATCCTATAACAAGCCCTCCTCTGGCTATACCCATGTGCCTGTGTCATTATATAGCGCTGGGTGTTAATATACTGATGCAGATACCATTGACCCTATAACCATCCCTTGTCTGGCTATACCCATGTGCCAGTGTCATTACTGTGTCATTATATAGTGCTGGGTGTTATTATACTGATGCAGATACCGCTGATCCTATAACCAGCCCTCCTCTGGCTATACCCATGTGTCAGTGTCACTACTGTGTCATTATATAGTGCTGGGTGTTATTATACTGATGCAGATACCACTGATCCTATAACCAGCACTCCTCTGGCTATACCCATGTGCTAGTGTCACTTCTGTGTCATTATATAGTGCTGGATGTTATTATACTGATGCAGATACCACTGATCCTATAACCAGCCCTCCTCTGGCTATACCTATGTGCCAGTGTCACTACTGTGTCATTATATAGCGCTGGGTGTTATTATACTGATGCAGATACCACTGATCCTATAACCAGCCCTCCTCTGGCTATACCCATGTGCCAGTGTCACTTCTGTGTCTTTGTATAGAGCTGGGTGTTATTATACTGATGCAGATACCACTAATCCTATAACCAACCCTCCTCTGGCTATACCCATGTGCCAGTGTCAATACTGTGTCATTATATAGTGCTGGGTGTTATTATACTGATGCAGATACCACTGATCCTATAACCAGCCCTCCTCTGGCTATACCCATGTGCCAGTGTCACTACTGTGTCATTATATAGTGCTTGGTGTTATTATACTGATGCAGATACCGCTGATCCTATAACCAGCCCTCCTCTGGCTATACCCATGTGCCAGTGTCATTACTGTGTCATTATATAGTGCTTGGTGTTATTATACTGATGCAGATACCGCTGATCCTATAACAAGCCCTCCTCTGGCTATACCCATGTGCCTGTGTCATTATATAGCGCTGGGTGTTAATATACTGATGCAGATACCATTGACCCTATAACCATCCCTTGTCTGGCTATACCCATGTGCCAGTGTCATTACTGTGTCATTATATAGTGCTGGGTGTTATTATACTGATGCAGAGAGATACCACTGATCCTATAACCAGCCCTCCTCTGGCTATACCCATGAGCCAGTATCACTACTGTGTCATTATATAGTGCTTGGTGTTATTATACTGATGCAGATACCGCTGATCCTATAACCAGCCCTCCTCTGGCTATACCCATGTGCCAGTGTCACTTCTGTGTCTTTGTATAGAGCTGGGTGTTATTATACTGATGCAGATACCACTAATCCTATAACCAACCCTCCTCTGGCTATACCCATGTGCCAGTGTCAATACTGTGTCATTATATAGTGCTGGGTGTTATTATACTGATGCAGATACCACTGATCCTATAACCAGCCCTCCTCTGACTATACCCATGAGCTAGTGTCACTACAGTGTCATTATATAGTGCTGGGTGTTATTATACTGATGCAGATACCACTGACCCTATAACCAGCCCTCCTCTGGCTATACCCATGTGCCAGTGTCACTACTGTGTCATTATATAGTGCTGGGTGTTATTATACTGATGCAGATACCGCTGACCCTATAACCAGCCCTCCTCTGGCTATACCCATGAGCCAGTGTCATTACTGTGTCATTAAATAGTGCTGGGTGTTATTATACTGATGCAGATACCGCTGATCCTATAACCAGCCCTCCTCTGGCTATACCCATGTGCCAGTGTCATTACTGTGTCATTATATAGTGCTTGGTGTTATTATACTGATGCAGATACCGCTGATCCTATAACAAGCCCTCCTCTGGCTATACCCATGTGCCTGTGTCATTATATAGCGCTGGGTGTTAATATACTGATGCAGATACCATTGACCCTATAACCATCCCTTGTCTGGCTATACCCATGTGCCAGTGTCATTACTGTGTCATTATATAGTGCTGGGTGTTATTATACTGATGCAGATACCGCTGATCCTATAACCAGCCCTCCTCTGGCTATACCCATGTGTCAGTGTCACTACTGTGTCATTATATAGTGCTGGGTGTTATTATACTGATGCAGATACCACTGATCCTATAACCAGCACTCCTCTGGCTATACCCATGTGCTAGTGTCACTTCTGTGTCATTATATAGTGCTGGATGTTATTATACTGATGCAGATACCACTGATCCTATAACCAGCCCTCCTCTGGCTATACCTATGTGCCAGTGTCACTACTGTGTCATTATATAGCGCTGGGTGTTATTATACTGATGCAGATACCACTGATCCTATAACCAGCCCTCCTCTGGCTATACCCATGTGCCAGTGTCACTTCTGTGTCTTTGTATAGAGCTGGGTGTTATTATACTGATGCAGATACCACTAATCCTATAACCAACCCTCCTCTGGCTATACCCATGTGCCAGTGTCAATACTGTGTCATTATATAGTGCTGGGTGTTATTATACTGATGCAGATACCACTGATCCTATAACCAGCCCTCCTCTGGCTATACCCATGTGCCAGTGTCACTACTGTGTCATTATATAGTGCTTGGTGTTATTATACTGATGCAGATACCGCTGATCCTATAACCAGCCCTCCTCTGGCTATACCCATGTGCCAGTGTCATTACTGTGTCATTATATAGTGCTTGGTGTTATTATACTGATGCAGATACCGCTGATCCTATAACAAGCCCTCCTCTGGCTATACCCATGTGCCTGTGTCATTATATAGCGCTGGGTGTTAATATACTGATGCAGATACCATTGACCCTATAACCATCCCTTGTCTGGCTATACCCATGTGCCAGTGTCATTACTGTGTCATTATATAGTGCTGGGTGTTATTATACTGATGCAGAGAGATACCACTGATCCTATAACCAGCCCTCCTCTGGCTATACCCATGAGCCAGTATCACTACTGTGTCATTATATAGTGCTTGGTGTTATTATACTGATGCAGATACCGCTGATCCTATAACCAGCCCTCCTCTGGCTATACCCATGTGTCAGTGTCACTACTGTGTCATTATATAGTGCTGGGTGTTATTATACTGATGCAGATACCACTGATCCTATAACCAGCACTCCTCTGGCTATACCCATGTGCTAGTGTCACTTCTGTGTCATTATATAGTGCTGGATGTTATTATACTGATGCAGATACCACTGATCCTATAACCAGCCCTCCTCTGGCTATACCTATGTGCCAGTGTCACTACTGTGTCATTATATAGCGCTGGGTGTTATTATACTGATGCAGATACCACTGATCCTATAACCAGCCCTCCTCTGGCTATACCCATGTGCCAGTGTCACTTCTGTGTCTTTGTATAGAGCTGGGTGTTATTATACTGATGCAGATACCACTAATCCTATAACCAACCCTCCTCTGGCTATACCCATGTGCCAGTGTCAATACTGTGTCATTATATAGTGCTGGGTGTTATTATACTGATGCAGATACCACTGATCCTATAACCAGCCCTCCTCTGGCTATACCCATGTGCCAGTGTCACTACTGTGTCATTATATAGCACTGGGTGTTATACTGATGCAGATACCACTGACCCTATAACCAACCCTCCTCTGGCTATACCCATGTGCCAGTGTCACTACTGTGTCATTATATAGTGCTGGGTGTTATTATATTGATGCAGATACCACTGATTCTATAACCAGCCCTCCTCTGGCTATACCCATGTGCCAGTGTCACTACTGTGTCATTATATAGTGCTTGGTGTTATTATACTGATGCAGATACCGCTGATCCTATAACAAGCCCTCCTCTGGCTATACCCATGTGCCTGTGTCATTATATAGCGCTGGGTGTTAATATACTGATGCAGATACCATTGACCCTATAACCATCCCTTGTCTGGCTATACCCATGTGCCAGTGTCATTACTGTGTCATTATATAGTGCTGGGTGTTATTATACTGATGCAGAGAGATACCACTGATCCTATAACCAGCCCTCCTCTGGCTATACCCATGAGCCAGTATCACTACTGTGTCATTATATAGTGCTTGGTGTTATTATACTGATGCAGATACCGCTGATCCTATAACCAGCCCTCCTCTGGCTATACCCATGTGTCAGTGTCACTACTGTGTCATTATATAGTGCTGGGTGTTATTATACTGATGCAGATACCACTGATCCTATAACCAGCACTCCTCTGGCTATACCCATGTGCTAGTGTCACTTCTGTGTCATTATATAGTGCTGGATGTTATTATACTGATGCAGATACCACTGATCCTATAACCAGCCCTCCTCTGGCTATACCTATGTGCCAGTGTCACTACTGTGTCATTATATAGCGCTGGGTGTTATTATACTGATGCAGATACCACTGATCCTATAACCAGCCCTCCTCTGGCTATACCCATGTGCCAGTGTCACTTCTGTGTCTTTGTATAGAGCTGGGTGTTATTATACTGATGCAGATACCACTAATCCTATAACCAACCCTCCTCTGGCTATACCCATGTGCCAGTGTCAATACTGTGTCATTATATAGTGCTGGGTGTTATTATACTGATGCAGATACCACTGATCCTATAACCAGCCCTCCTCTGGCTATACCCATGTGCCAGTGTCACTACTGTGTCATTATATAGCACTGGGTGTTATACTGATGCAGATACCACTGACCCTATAACCAACCCTCCTCTGGCTATACCCATGTGCCAGTGTCACTACTGTGTCATTATATAGTGCTGGGTGTTATTATATTGATGCAGATACCACTGATTCTATAACCAGCCCTCCTCTGGCTATACCCATGTGCCAGTGTCACTACTGTGTCATTATATAGTGCTTGGTGTTATTATACTGATGCAGATACCGCTGATCCTATAACCAGCCCTCCTCTGGCTATACCCATGTGCCAGTGTCACTACTGTGTCATTATATAGTGCTGGGTGTTATTATATTGATGCAGATACCACTGATTCTATAACCAGCCCTCCTCTGGCTATACCCATGTGCCAGTGTCACTACTGTGTCATTATATAGTGCTTGGTGTTATTATACTGATGCAGATACCACTGATCCTATAACCAGCCCTCCTCTGGCTATACCCATGTGCCAGTGTCACTTCTGTGTCTTTGTATAGAGCTGGGTGTTATTATACTGATGCAGATACCACTGATCCTATAACCAGCCCTCCTCTGGCTATACCCATGTGCCAGTGTCACTACTGTATCATTATATAGCGCTGGGTGTTATTATACTGATGCAGATACCGCTGATCCTATAACCAGCCCTCCTCTGGCTATACCCATGTGCCAGTGTCACTACTGTGTCATTATATAGTGCTGGGTGTTATTATATTGATGCAGATACCACTGATTCTATAACCAGCCCTCCTCTGGCTATACCCATGTGCCAGTGTCACTACTGTGTCATTATATATAGTGCTGGGTGTTATTATACTGATGCAGATACCACTGATCCTATAACCAGCCCTCCTCTGGCTATACCCATGTGCCAGTGTCACTACTGTGTCATTATATAGCGCTGGGTGTTATTATACGGATGCAGATACCACTGATTCTATAACCAACCCTTGTCTGGCTATACCCATGTGCCAGTGTCAATACTGTGTCATTATATAGTGCTGGGTGTTATTATACTGATGCAGATACCGCTGATCCTATAACCAGCCCTCCTCTGGCTATACCCATGTGTCAGTGTCACTACTGTGTCATTATATAGTGCTGGGTGTTATTATACTGATGCAGATACCGCTGATCCTATAACCAGCCCTCCTCTGGCTATACCCATGTGCCAGTGTCACTACTGTGTCATTATATAGCGCTGGGTGTTATTATACGGATGCAGATACCACTGATTCTATAACCAGCCCTCCTCTGACTATACCCATGAGCTAGTGTCACTACTGTGTCATTATATAGTGCTGAGTGTTATTATACTGATGCAGATACCGCTGATCCTATAACCAGCCCTCCTCTGGCTATACCCATGTGCCAGTGTCACTACTGTGTCATTATATAGTGCTGAGTGTTATTATACTGATGCAGATACCGCTGATCCTATAACCAGCCCTCCTCTGGCTATACCCATGTGCCAGTGTCACTACTGTGTCATTATATAGTGCTTGGTGTTATTATACTGATGCAGATACCACTGATCCTATAACCAACCCTTGTCTGGCTATACCCATGTGCCAGTGTCACTACTGTGTCATTATATAGTGCTTGGTGTTATTATACTGATGCAGATACCGCTGATCCTATAACCAGCCCTCCTCTGGCTATACGCATGTGCCAGTGTCACTACTGTGTCATTATATAGTGCTTGGTGTTATTACACTGATGCAGATACCGCTGATCCTATAACCAGCCCTCCTCTGGCTATACCCATGTGCCAGTGTCACTACTGTGTCATTATATAGCACTGGGTGTTATTATACTGATGCAGATACCACTGATCCTATAACCAACCCTCCTCTGGCTATACCCATGTGCCAGTGTCAATACTGTGTCATTATATAGTGCTGGGTGTTATTATACTGATGCAGATACCTCTGATCCTATAACCAGCCCTCCTCTGGCTATACCCATGTGCCAGTGTCAATACTGTGTCATTATATAGTGCTGGGTGTTATTATACTGATGCAGATACCGCTGATCCTATAACCAGCCCTCCTCTGGCTATACCCATGTGCCAGTGTCACTACTGTGTCATTATATAGCGCTGGGTGTTATTATACTGATGCAGATACCACTGATCTTATAACCAGCCCTCCTCTGGCTATACCCATGTGCCAGTGTCAATACTGTGTCATTATATAGTGCTGAGTGTTATTATACTGATGCAGATACCATTGACCCTATAACCATCCCTTGTCTGGCAATACGCATGTGTCAGTGCCACTACTGTGTCATTATATAGCGCTGGGTGTTAGTATACTGATGCAGATACCGCTGATCCTATAACCAGCCCTCCTCTGGCTATACCCATGTGCCAGTGTCACTACTGTGTCATTATATAGTGCTTGGTGTTATTATACTGATGCAGATACCACTGACCCTATAACCAGCCCTCCTCTGGCTATACCCATGTGCCAGTGTCACTACTGTGTCATTATATAGTGCTGGGTGTTATTATACTGATGCAGATACCACTGATTCTATAACCAGCCCTCCTCTGGCTATACCCATGTGCCAGTGTCACTACTGTGTCTTTGTATAGAGCTGGGTGTTATTATACTGATGCAGATACCACTGATTCTATAACCAGCCCTCCTCTGGCTATACCCATGTGCCAGTGTCACTACTGTGTTATTATATAGCGCTGGGTGTTATTATACTGATGCAGATACCGCCGATCCTATAACCAGCCCTCCTCTGGCTATACCCATGAGCAAGGGTCACTACTGTGTCATTATATGTAGCTGGGTGTTATTATACTGATGCAGATACCACTGATTCTATAACCAGCCCTCCTCTGCCTATACCCATGTGCCAGTGTCACTACTGTGTCATTATATAGTGCTGGGTGTTATTATACTGATGCAGATACCACTGACCCTATAACCAGCCCTCCTCTGGCTATACCCATGTGCCAGTGTCACTACTGTGTCATTATATAGTGCTGGGTGTTATTATACTGATGCAGATACCACTGATTCTATAACCAGCCCTCCTCTGGCTATACCCATGTGCCAGTGTCACTACTGTGTCTTTGTATAGAGCTGGGTGTTATTATACTGATGCAGATACCACTGATTCTATAACCAGCCCTCCTCTGGCTATACCCATGTGCCAGTGTCACTACTGTGTTATTATATAGCGCTGGGTGTTATTATACTGATGCAGATACCGCCGATCCTATAACCAGCCCTCCTCTGGCTATACCCATGAGCAAGGGTCACTACTGTGTCATTATATGTAGCTGGGTGTTATTATACTGATGCAGATACCACTGATTCTATAACCAGCCCTCCTCTGCCTATACCCATGTGCCAGTGTCACTACTGTGTCATTATATAGTGCTGGGTGTTATTATACTGATGCAGATACCACTGACCCTATAACCAGCCCTCCTCTGGCTATACCCATGTGCCAGTGTCACTACTGTGTCATTATATAGTGCTGGGTGTTATTATACTGATGCAGATACCGCTGATCCTATAACCAGCCCTCCTCTGGCTATACCCATGAGCAAGGGTCACTACTGTGTCTTTGTATAGTGCTTGGTGTTATTATACTGATGCAGATACCGCTGATCCTATAACCAGCCCTCCTCTGGCTATACCCATGTGCCAGTGTCACTACTGTGTCATTATATAGTGCTGGGTGTTATTATACTGATGCAGATACCACTGATCCTATAACCAACCCTCCTCTGGCTATACCCATGTGCCAGTGTCACTACTGTGTCATTATATAGTGCTGGGTGTTATTATACTGATGCAGATACCGCTGATCCTATAACCAGCCCTCCTCTGGCTATACCCATGAGCAAGGGTCACTACTGTGCCTTTGTATAGTGCTTGGTGTTATTATACTGATGCAGATACCACTGATCCTATAACCAACCCTCCTCTGGCTATACCCATGTGCCAGTGTCACTACTGTGTCATTATATAGTGCTGGGTCTTATTATATTGATGCAGATACCACTGATCCTATAACCAGCCCTCCTCTGGCTATACCCATGTGCCAGTGTCACTACTGTGTCATTATATAGCGCTGGGTGTTATTATACGGATGCAGATACCACTGATTCTATAACCAGTCCTCCTCTGGCTATACCCATGTTCCAGTGTATACTGATGCAGCTAGTAGTTTGCTTTCGCCGTGCTTAACTAACTGGCATGTGCAGCACAGTCATGTTATTTGTTTACCTCCTCAGTTTAAGGACGTTTACTATGAAATCTCACAAGATTTTAGTGAAATCTCATGAGATCACAGTAAAGTGTGACATCAGCACTGATGAAGCTGATTGGCTGTTTTTTGTTTTTTTTAACATGTAGCTGACAGAAGATATAGCATATCTGTTCACACAGCACTTACCTACAACTATAATGTGAGCTGAAATGTTTTTGAGACTGGAGTGGAACTACCGTTGGTGCAGCAGGTGTAGTGACACCAGGACCCATGTGCTGGGGGGGGGGGGGCAGAACAAACAATATATACATAGGAGTCTGTAGAATGTGTAGAATTCTAATACAGGGAGCCCTTTGTTAGTTAAGGTTGCAGGTCCATCTGTCTACCCTTAAAATCATTATACAGAGCAGCATGTACAGTATATTATTACCATTGCTTACTACTGAGATACCTTTGGGGGTCCCAATTTTTTTTTGCCAAGGGCCCTCTGTTGAGTAGGTCCTCTACTGTTTTGAGGCAACATATCTTCCTTTTTTACATAGTGATGTTCAGGTGATATTTTCTTGTCAACTTTTTACAGTTACTATGTCTCATTAACATACCAGCAAAGTCTGAATCAGTAGCGCACCTACTCAACGTAGGGTCCTGGTGCAAACATTTTTTTGGGCACCCCTGAAGGTAACTCAGTAACAAGCATTAGCAATAATATGCATGCATCTTTGTATAATGATTTTGACAATGGCAGTCCAGTGTTCTGTATAATGACACCCATTTCTGCACACTGTACCTGATAAATACACTGATATGTATAAATATGATAAGTTTACTATATGCTGTGATGTATAATAATGACATCAGTTTCTTCACACTATACCCTGATAGGTACACTGCTATGTATACATATGATATGTACTGAGAATAAGATCATGTCAAACTAACCTAATTAGATTCTACGAGGAAGTACAAATATAGATACAGGGGAATCAGCTGATGTGATATACTTTGATTTTACAAAGGCATTTGATACAGTGCCACATAAGAGATTAATATACAAAGGGGATTGGGAAAAACTGAAAATGTTAGCTCATAGATAAATAGATCGTACTCAGATAGGACAAAGATAATCAGTGGAGTCCCCAAGGGCCCTGTTCTTTTTAATATTTGCATTAATGACTTAGAGCAAGGAATACATAACAAGATCTCTATTTTTGCAGATTATACAATGTTGTGTAAGATGATTAGGTTAGTGCAGGATGAAAGTGCTTTAAAATGAAATTTACAAAAATTAGAAGAATGGGCAGGTAAATGGAAAATGAGATTTAATACTGGAAAATGCAAGGTTCTACATTTTGGAAGTAAAGATATACAGATAACATTTTATTTAAATGGGACTAGACTTAGCCAAACAGAACACCAATTTTGCTTTGTTCTCTTGGTATTCTTAGTTGAAAGCTTAACCTAGGAGGTTCATATGCTAATTTCTTAGACCTTGAAGGTCACCTCTTTTCAGAATGCATTTTAACAGTTTTTAACCACTAGAGGGTGTTAGTTCATGTATTTTATATAGATAACACTGTGCTTGTGCACGTGAAGTTATCTGGGAGCAGGCACTGATTGGCTAAACTGCAAGTCTGTCAAAAGAACTGAAATAAAGGGGAAGTTTGCAGAGGCTTAGATACAAGATAATCACAGAGGTTAAAAGTATATTAATATAACTGTGTTGGTTATGCAAAACTGAGGAATGGGTAATAAAGGGATTATCTATCTTTTAAAACAATAAAAAATCTGGTGTAGACTGTCCCTTTAAACTAAGTTAAATGAACAAAAACATTTGCTAAACAGCAGTATAAACCTAATAAAATAATCACACAACACAGACTTTACTTGCATTTTTCTGCAAACAGTTCTTTCTATGCATTCCAATCTGGACTGATTTATAGACAGGAAGATCTTTTTCCTTTGCAAGCTGCTCGATAGCTCAGATCTGGTTAAACTGATTAATTTCAGCTTGCTTGGCTTGCATATCTTTGCTGCAACACAAGCGGATAGCTCCACCTACTGGCTATTGTAATCAATGCACTGCTTCTCAATGCTTTTCAATAGCAGTCACATGACTGAAAAAAAAAGGTTGCTATTCTGAAACGGTGCAAATTGAACCGTTGTAAACCGAGGGCCACCTGTATATATATATATATATATATATATATACACATCTCTAGAAATGTATATGCAATTATCTCAATGTTAAAGCCCTTTGCTTGCCTTTTTACACCTGAGACCTCATATCTTTGAGCCCTTTGATGTGTTTTGTGACACTTTTTTGTTTAGAGAAACAGTTAACCAGAGGTCTGATGTCACTCTAACCTGACGTGCGTTAATTTTAATTGCGATCAAATGATAACATTTACTTTCAACTTGTAATACAAGTGAAAAACCTGACGTGCGCAAACAGCCTCAATAAATCCCTTATAGCTTGTGCGTACCTGTTAACGTGCCACTCGTAATCTAGTCCTGATGAGACACATTTAAATGCATATAAATGAATTACATATCTAAAAAGAAACATATTAGCAAAATACAGTACATGTATTGACAAAAATGCTTCTAGTAAAAGTTATCACTGTTTTAGTGTTAAAAATGTTCTCTGCACGTGCATGTGAAACATAGCTAGATATTTTTAGTGCAGCAGCATTTTAAATACTGCAGCTGCTCAGAGCACCAGTTTAGAAGATGTTACTCCTTGGCTCTCAGGATGTGTAAGCCTCTGTAATGTAAACATCTGATATCATAATCTTGATAACATTTGTGTGTGCACTCACTCTGCAGTAAGAAACAATTATAATGTGATTTAACCCCTTAACGACCACGACGTACCCTGTATATAGCTGGTCGTTAAGAGTTTGCCTGGTTGCTATAGCGCGGGTCTTGCCGCAATCGGCAAGACCGCGCTATTAGACGCTCCCTCCTGCAGGTTTGTCAAAATAGTGCAGTCTCGCCGCTGGCGGCAAGACCACGCTATTAAAAATCACACTCCAATAGAAAGACCAGCGTCATATAGGGTATGTTGCTGCTCTTTATGGGGTTAAAGTAAAATTATGGACACAAGGCGTCTTGTTTGCCGTTCGCGGGCAAACGATAAATAACCAGCCATTACAAGTGAGGTAGCAATTAGCGCTTATAAAATTAATCAGAGATCAGATCTCTGGTTAATTTTATAAATGTGCCCCAAATGCCCCCAAAATACAGTGTAGAGTATGTTATTAAAAGATAACAATTATAGCATTTTTATTTTTTAATAAAATAACTGCACTAGGCAGTATTTTGGGGTAAAGTTGGCGGGAGTGGGGTGTTCGGGAAAAAAAAGGCACTAAAAAATGCCTTTACATGGCAGTCTATGGGAACTGTGTGTTCCATGTACATATATATGTATATGCTTATATACACATACATGTATCTGTTAATATATGTAAATACCTACATTAACACATAAATATCTATGTATATAAGCATTTACATATGTATTTACCATTAGCTGCCATCACTGCATGACTTACCCCCTTTGCAGAGCTTTGCTATCAGCCCCTTTCACTGGGTGTGCCAGGCTAATCTCATCAACAGTGCTAAATTGGGAGCTTCTAAGTAAGTTTTTAAAGGTTTTATACTGGATTTTTATATCAGTATCTGTGCATAGTATTCTTTATAGTAGGGTCTATTACATTAAGTTAAATGAAAATTGGTGTATGCAGCCCCTTTAACGACCAACATACCCTGTATGTCGCATGGTTGTTAAGAGGTTTGCTAGCACAGCTTTGCCAGAAGCGGCAAAACTGTGCTAGTACTGAATGCATCACTTCCATGCAGACACAGCACGGACACAGGGTACGTTAGTGGTCTTTAAGAGGTTAATTAGTTCAAATGGCCATTCAACTAATGGACTAGAATGCCATAATTAAAATATTTTAAAAACTCAAACATTTTCATTCGCTATACACTACTGCCCTCTCTTCCAGCCATCCAGCTTATTCGCCTTTCAGGTGACCTACCATTAATTAGTTCACTTTTAATGTTTTTAATTCAAGTGTTTATTCCCTCTATCACTATTTTAATAACTAACCAGGAAGGATATGGTCTGCAATCAATTAAAAAAAAAATCAGAGAAGAATACAGTGTCATGGGGTCGATCCGATAAAAATCGTCGCCCGCAAAAGTTGGCGACGCCAATATTTGCGCGGATTTGGTATCCTATATACGGCGTAAGCTAGAAGTTACGCGCGTAGATTTCTGCCGTCGCCCGCAGTTTTTTGGGCCATAGGCAGGTATACCAAACCCGCGCAGTTTGGTATCCAATATGCAGCGTAAGGACTTACGTGGCGAAAATGGAGAAAACTTACTCCATTTTCACCTCGCCACAAAAAGCAGCCGTAAGAAGCCTTACGCTGACTATTGGAGCCCTGTAACTCCCTAAACTAACTAGAAAATAAACCTAACACCTAACGCATGCGCAATGTCTATCTCCCTGTCAACCGCGATCTGCTAAAATAAACCTAACACCTAACGCATGCGCAATGTCTATCTACCTGTCAACCGCGATCCCCCCCCCCCCCGAAATCCCTAATAAAGTTATTACCCCCTAAACCGCCGCTCCCGGACCCCGCCGCCATCTACATAAACTAACCCCCTACTGTGAGCCTCTAAAACCGCCGCCATCTACCTTATCTATCCCCTAATCTGACCCCTTACACCGCCGCCACCTATATAAAAATAATTAACCCCTAATGTAAGCCCCTTACACCGCCGCCATCTCTATTAAAATGATTAACCCCTAATTTAATCTACCTACCCCGCCGCCAGCTATATTATCTATATTAACCCTAAGTATATTATAGTTAATATAGGTATTACATTATATATATTAACTATATTAACCCTAATTATATTAGGGTAAATATAGTTAATATAGTTACTATAGTATTTATATTAACTATATTAACTCTATCTAACCCTAACTAAATTTATATTAAATTAATCTAATTCATTTATAAACTAAAATATTCCTATTTAAATCTAAATACTTACCTATAAAATAAACCATAAGATAGCTACAATATAATTAATAATTACATTGTAGCTATGTTAGGGTTAATATTTATTTTACAGGTAAATTGTTAATTATTTTAACTAGGTATAATAGATATTAAATAGTTATTAACTATTTAATATCTACCTAGTTAAAATAATTACCCAATTACCTGTAAAATAAATCCTAACCTAAGTTACAAATACACCTACACTATCAATAAATTTAATAAACTACTAACATCTATCTAAAAATACAATTAAATTAACTAAACTAAATTACAAAAAAAAACAAACACTAAATTACAAAAAATAAAAAAAGATTACAAGATATTTAAGCTAATTACACCTATTCTAAGCCCCCTAATAAAATAATAAACCCCCAAAATAAAAAAAATTCCCTGCCCTATTCTAAATTCAACAAATTTCAAAGCTCTTTACCTTACCAGCCCTTAAAAGGGCCTTTTGTGGGGCATGCCCCAAAGAATTCAGCTCTTTTGCATACAAGAAATACAATACCCCCCCCCCCATTACAACCCACCACCCACATACCCCTATTCTAAACCCACCCAAACCCCCCTTAAAAAAGCCTAACACTACCCCCCTGAAGATCTCCCTACCTTGTCTTCACCACACCGGGCCGAACTCCTGATCCGATCCGGGCGATGTCTTCCTCCAAGCGGCAAAGAAGAATTCTTCCTCCGGCGATGTCTTCCTCCAAGCGGCAAAGAAGAATTCTTCCTCCGGTGACGTCTTCCTCCAAGCAGCAGCAAAGTCTTCATTCTTCCGGCGGCATCTTCAATCTTCTTTCTTCGCTCCGCCGCCGCGGAGCATCCATCCCGGCCGACTGCTGAACTTGGAATGATGTACCTTTAAATGACGTCATCCAAGATGGCGTCCGCCGAATTCCGATTGGCTGATAGGATTCTATCAGCCAATCGGAATTAAGTTAAAAAAATCTGATTGGCTGATTGAATCAGCCAATCAGATTCAAGTTCAATCCGATTGGCTGATCCAATCAGCCAATCAGATTGAGCTCGCATTCTATTGGCTGTTCCGATCAGCCAATAGAATGCGAGCTCAATCTGATTGGCTGATTGGATCAGCCAATCAGATTGAGCTCGCATTCTATTGGCTGTTCCGATCAGCCAATAGAATGCGAGCTCAATCTGATTGGCTGATTGGATCAGCCAATCGGATTGAACTTGAATCTGATTGGCTGATTCAATCAGCCAATCAGATTTTTTGAACTTAATTCCGATTGGCTGATAGAATCCTATCAGCCAATCGGAATTCGGCGGACGCCATCTTGGATGACGTCATTTAAAGGTACATCATTCCAAGTTCAGCAGTCGGCCGGGATGGATGCTCCGCGGCGGCGGAGCGAAGAAAGAAGATTGAAGATGCCGCCGGAAGAATGAAGACTTTGCTGCCGCTTGGAGGAAGACGTCGCCGGAGGAAGAATTCTTCTTTGCCGCTTGGAGGAAGACATCGCCGGAGGAAGAATTCTTCTTTGCCGCTTGGAGGAAGACATCGCCCGGATCGGATCAGGAGTTCGGCCCGGTGTGGTGAAGACAAGGTAGGGAGATCTTCAGGGGGGTAGTGTTAGGCTTTTTTAAGGGGGGTTTGGGTGGGTTTAGAATAGGGGTATGTGGGTGGTGGGTTGTAATGGGGGGGGGGTATTGTATTTCTTGTATGCAAAAGAGCTGAATTCTTTGGGGCATGCCCCACAAAAGGCCCTTTTAAGGGCTGGTAAGGTAAAGAGCTTTGAAATTTGTTGAATTTAGAATAGGGCAGGGAATTTTTTTTATTTTGGGGGTTTATTATTTTATTAGGGGGCTTAGAATAGGTGTAATTAGCTTAAATATCTTGTAATCTTTTTTTTATTTTTTGTAATTTAGTGTTTGTTTTTTTTTGTAATTTAGTTTAGTTAATTTAATTGTATTTTTAGATAGATGTTAGTAGTTTATTAAATTTATTGATAGTGTAGGTGTATTTGTAACTTAGGTTAGGATTTATTTTACAGGTAATTGGGTAATTATTTTAACTAGGTAGATATTAAATAGTTAATAACTATTTCATATCTATTATACCTAGTTAAAATAATTAACAATTTACCTGTAAAATAAATATTAACCCTAACATAGCTACAATGTAATTATTAATTATATTGTAGCTATCTTATGGTTTATTTTATAGGTAAGTATTTAGATTTAAATAGGAATATTTTAGTTTATAAATGAATTAGATTAATTTAATATAAATTTAGTTAGGGTTAGATAGAGTTAATATAGTTAATATAAATACTATAGTAACTATATTAACTATATTAACCCTAATATAATTAGGGTTAATATAGTTAATATATATAATGTAATACCTATATTAACTATAATATACTTAGGGTTAATATAGATAATATAGCTGGCGGCAGGGTAGGTAGATTAAATTAGGGGTTAATCATTTTAATAGAGATGGCGGCGGTGTTAAGGGCTCACTTTAGGGGGTTATAGATATAATATAGCTGGCGGCGGGGTACGGGAGCGGCGGTTTAGGGGTTAATAACTTTATTAGGTTGCGGCGGGGTAAAGGAGCGGCGGTTTAGGGGTTAATAGCTTTTTTATTGTTAGGCTAGTGAGGGGGGATAGCGGATAGAGGGTTAGACAGTGCGGGCTATGTTAGGGAGGCGTGTTAGACAGTGCGGGCTATGTTAGGGAGGCGTGTTAGACAGTGCGGGCTATGTTAGGGAGGCGTGTTAGACAGTGCGGGTGTTTTATACTTTAGTCAGGTTTTATAGGCGCCGGCAGATTCTAACGTGGCGCAAGTCACTGGCGACGCCAGAAATGTGTACTTACGCAGATTTCTGGACATCGCTGGTTTGTGAGACTTACGGCACGTTAGCATCTGACGGCGACCTATATGGGATGGCTCGAGTTGCGAGCTGAAACTGCGGGCGACGCCGGTTCCCTCGCTTGCGCCGCAAACTGCGATCGATATCGGATTGCGCCCCATATGTATTACGTTATTCTACTCTTCTTGTCTGTCCTATTGATTTTATGTAGCAAACAGTAACAGCTGTAATGATAATATTAAATGGGCCTTGTACTCTAAAATAATATATCTAATCTATTCTATATGATATTGCCTGAAATAATGTAAAGTAAAAGCTGTTTAAATGTAAACAAATATAACACAATAGTGGTGGTTGTCCTGTAGTAACAAACTACCAACCATGTCCATTTAAAGGGTTGAAAAATATTTCAGGTTAACGGTGGAATTGACGTAAACGTAACTATTTTATTGATAAGTAGTTTATGTAATTACTAGAGATAATTGTGCTTTACTTTCAGCTCCCCAGCTAATACATGCCGTCCAAGCTGAGATGTTTCCTGATGGTTCTGGGAACATGAAACTGTGCTGTCATTTTGCTGAAATTCATGCAGATTCTACAGTTACATGGACTAAAGACTCCAAGTTACTTGCACGAATTCACAGAAGGTGAGTTAAGCAACATTTCTAATTGACTACTTTGTCATTTTTGTTGGACTGTCCATATTTCTATATCCTCATTGAATGAGTCGTTGTGTATTTCTTTTAACCTATTTACCCAATCGGACGTATATATATATATATATATATATATATATATATATATATGTTGTGCGGTACTTTGCATGATGTATATATACGTCTGAGCTTCAGAAAGCTCCAGCAGTCTCGGCTGTGAAGTTACAGCCAAGAGTTGTAGTTCCCGAGCTCCAGGCATCTGCCCGCATATGGAACTGGATCGCGATTGGTGCTCCGGTTCCATTTGAGTGCAGATGCCAGATCGTTAGACACAGTGACACTATCTGTTTTTAGAAACCTTTTTTCTTTGAGATACCCACACAAATGATAGTAAATAGCAGCAAAGGAGTCATTATTTCCTAAATATTTCAAACCCAAACGTTATTGTCCTACAATTAGAGTCAGATCACCTTCCCAAGACACCAAAGATTAGGATTTTATAACTATAATTTTGAATAACAATTGATAATTGAAAAATCAAGAGAAAAAATATATTATTTTTGTCTCTATGCATCTTGGAATTTTTACAGCAAATGAAGAGGTATAAAAAATATCTAAACAATATCTAACCATACAAATATCAGATAACAAAATTAAATAAAATCTTGATTTACAGAAATATGGCTTAAACCCATTTTTATAATTTACTAGGCAGGATTCCTATCTCATTCTATGAGCAGCACGCACTGTTATTAACTGCCTATGGGGCCTATTTAACAATGGTCTGTCGGACCTGATCCGACAGTGCGGATCAGGTCCGACAGACCTTGCTGAATGCGGAGAGCAATACGCTCTCCGTATTCAGCATTGCACCAGCAGCTCTTGTGAGCAGCTGGTGCAACGCCGCCCCCTGCAGATTCGTGGCCAATCGGCCGCCAGCAGGGGGTTGTCAATCAACCAGATCGTACTCGATCGGGTTGATTTGTGGCGATGTCTGTCCGCCTGCTCAGAGCAGGCGGACAGGATTATGGAGCAGCGGTCTTTAGACTGCTGCTTTATAACTGGTGTTTTTGGCGAGCCTGCAGGCTCGCCAGAAACACGGGCCCTCAAGCTCCATCCGGAGCTTGATAAATGGGCCCCTTCGTATCTTTGTGTCTGTTAGTTATGGCAATTTTTAAAGGGACAGATAGGGAATACAATTTTCAACAACATTCCAACTTACTTCAATTATCTAATTTGCTTAAGTCTTAAGATATCCTTTGTCGAAGAAATAGGAATGCACATGGGTAAGCCAATCATACGAGGCATCTATGTGCAGCCACCAATCAGCAGCTACTTAGCCTATTTAGATATGCTTGTCAATAAAGGATATCAAGAGATGAAGCAAATTAGATAGTAGAAGTAAATTGAAGAGTTGTTTAAAATGACATGCCCTTTCTAAATTATGAAAGAAAAAAATTGTGTTTCATGTCCCTTTAAGTATACTTTTTATTGTTTTGTTTGCTTTTTTTTAAAAATATTTTAAACATTGTCAAAATCCTAAACTTATTCTTTTAAGGAGATGATTTGTTGCACTGTAAGTGAAACTGGTTTATCAATATAAATAGATTTAAAAAAAGGGAGAAAGTATAATCATATTTTTCAGTTACTGACCCTTGAATCAAATATAAACAAACTCAAAAAGAGAGTTTATCAATGTATACAGGTTTATTTTTTGATATTAAACAATTATTAATACTTTTAGGGCAGTGTTCATCGCGTAAGACCCTTGGGAATACAAAAATAATAATAAATAAGTATTGCAGTTACTATTATGTTTATACCAGAACTAGTTTATTTGAGCCGAGTGGTGACAGGTAATTGATGGCTAACAGAATGCTGATGTGACGGAATAACTTAGGCAGAAGCAAAGCTGTGCAGCTGGTGGAATTGCTCACAAGAAGATCCTGTGCATTTATAAACCAAGACACATACAGATCTGTAACCATGTGCCTGGACAGCAATAAAATATAATAAAAGATGTTGTACCATCAAGGGCATAAATATGTATATATTAAAGGGACAGTTTACTCTGAATTGTCCTCCTCTTTAATTTGTTCCCAGTGATCCATTTTATCTGCTGGAGTGTATTAAATTGTTTCCAAATAGCTAATTTGCCTTTATATCTGCATTGGAAATAGCTAATTTTGCCGGTGGTATCTCTGTCTATACTGAAAGTTTGTATACTTAAAGGGGCACTGTAGTACCAAAACAATGTGCAAAAAATAATGACTTAATTAGCATTTTTGGAATATATATAGATACAGTATATATGCATATATTAAAAATGTTGCAGCAAAAGTTGTTGAAACTGAGATTGAACTTGCTTCTGTTGTCATTTCCTTCTATAAGCTGTATTAAACTATCATATTGTTCCTTCCCCACACAGCTCACTTTTTTTTCCCCCACACAGCTCACAGCTGCTTTCTATGGTGCACACAATATACTGTGTACAGCCACAGCCATTGGAAATGGTGCCTGGCAGCTGAGTAGGGGTTTCTATATATGTAATACAGCTGGTTAGGGAGCGTAGGCAATGGGAAGAAACAATACTTTAGTATCATACAGTTCACAACAGGAAATGAAAACACAGACACTCACAATTTTAACAACTTTAGCTACAAACAAATTAATACATTCATACTGCAAAAATTCTATTAAAGTAATTCTATTTCTAAAAATTGTACTTTGTTTTCTGACTACAGTGTCTCTTTCAGTATAGGCTATAGAAAAGCTATGTAAACATAGTCAGCAGAAGAAATTACATTCCCAGTGTAATGGAGAGATAAGTAATAAAACTTTCAAGATACATTAAACCCAAAAAGTTTCATTTCATGATTCAGATAGAGCAAATTTAAAAGAATTTCTAATTTACTTCTATTATTACATTTTCCTTATTCTCTTGGTATCTTTTGTTGAAAAGCCAGGCTTACTGCTGGAATTACAAGTTAAAAGTAAACACAATTGTTTAGGCGCAATCGTGATTTACGCTAGAATGATTACTGCAACTTCAGAGCTCTGCTTAACTGTTTTGCAAAACATAAAAGTTGCACAAAGCACTTCAAAAATACATTACAAAGTACAGTTACACTCATAATGACGCTAGGTAATAAAAATTGTTAAAAAAAAATATTGCACAAAAGTTATAATCTCAAAGATATGAGGTCTCAGGTGTTAGAAAAAAAAGACAGGCAAATGGCGTTAACATAGAGATACATACATATACATGTCTGAAAATGTATATGTATGTATGTATGTATATATATATATATATATATATATATATATATATATATGTGTGTAATTATATGTGTGTATATACATATATATATATATACATATGCAGACATATATATATACATATAAACACAAATACATATGTACACATTTATAGACATATATAATAGTGCATTGGAACCCTTTGTAGTTAAAAGGACATGAAACCCAATATTTTTCTTTCATGATTCAGATAGAGAATACAATTTTAAACAACGTTCTAATTTACTTCTATTATCTAATCTCTTTTATTCTCTTTGTATCATTTGTTGAAGGAGCAGCAATGCACTAATGGTTTCTAACTGAACACATGGGTAAGCCAATCACAATCAATATATATATATATATATATATATATACAGCCCCCAATCAACAGCTAGAACCTAGGTTCTCTGCTGCTCCTGAGCTTGCCTAGATAAACATTTCAACAAATGAAAACAAGAGAAGGAAGCAAATTAAATAATAGAAATAAATTGGAAAATTGTTTGAAATTGTATTTTCTATCTGAATCATAAATTAAAAATTTTGGGTTTCATGTCCCTTTAAGTAGATGAAAAAATGGAAAAGCATATTTCTGCAATATTCATTTTTAGTAAAGTGTTATAGAGTATATTTACTGTAAATATTTCATATTCCAATGTTCTGCACATATCAGAATATGTTCTATGTATTTATAGATAGATATTCCTATATATATCTGTATATATCTATACCTATATATATATATATATATATATATATATATAGTATACGTATAGATATATATTTACCAAAAAAATCAGATATATGTAGATATATGTATTTCTAAATAAATAGAACATATTCTGTTATTTGAAGAACATTGGAATGGGAATTATTTATATTTTCATGTTGAGTTAGTGAGATTGTGCGAGAGTGGGGGGGGGTTTACAGTTTTTTTTCTCTATTGACTTCTATGGGGGAATATGTGAATGCACACGCAATATTATAACTTTGTCTTTTTGCAATTGTCGGGTTAGTGTGAGAGCGCAAACTGTTTACATTTAACTTGTAATATAAATGTAACCAAAGAAGCGCAAAACCTTACTTCTAGCGCTATTAACGCTCAAACGGAAGCATTAATTTGCACCCCACTCATAATCTGTCCCTTAGTTTTTAATCTCATGTCCCATTAAATAAAGCTTTATTGAAGTAGTTATTGGGCTAGCTTGTATCACTCATAAAAGCCTTATAAGATTTTAGGTTCCAAAATCCATCTGTCCGTTCAAACGAAATGTTTTTATTTACTAACAAATTTTTTTCGATCTTATAAAATAAGTCCATTTCTTCATCTACTCTAAAGCAGAGAAACTAAAATGTTTTCTATTAGTGAAGTAAACATTGACTCATGTGCTAACGGTAAATGGTTTAAATAATGATTTTGTTTTTAGCAAACAGAACGACACATCATTGACCAGCTTTTTTCTAAATTGTTCTAAAAAGCTTTTTGCCTTTGGAATCAGACTGCATTTCTCTGTACTGTATTAAGTAGCACGGAAAATGAACATAACGTACTTCACTAAAACAAATATGTCATCTCCCTTTCCAGTTCAAAGGATGATTCCCCAGTGTCACTGGCAATAGTCCAGACCAGTAAGCAAGACCAGGGATTATATCAATGTATTCTGAAGAATATGTATGGCCGAGTGTCAACTGAATTTCATCTGACCTCCGAAGGTATTAATGTGTAATACTTTAACCATCATACTGTAAAATACATGTGCAGGAAAAATATGTATTTATCAATATCTATTTATGTTTTTCTTAGTGTTGGAACAGCTTTCACGTTACCAGGATATTGATGGTATGTATTTATGATTACACTTGGAACAATTTAATTATAATTCAAATATATGACATGAATTTACAGAGGTTACTATCATATAAGAGAAATACGGAGACCAACACAGGCAAAAATATAGTTCTGGAGTTTTTTGTTTCTTTTGTTCAGAGGGAAAAAAATAAATAATTATATATATACAGTATATATATATGCATCCTAAATGCATATATATATATATATATATATATATATATATATATACTGTATATAATGCATATATATCCTAAATGCATCTGCCAGGCTAATCCACCTCTCTCGATGCTCTGTTTCTGCTGCACCTCTCTGTGAGTCCCTTCACTGGCTCCCCATTTACAGCAGAGTTGAAAACAAAATTCTCACCCTGACCTATAAATCCCTTACCAAAACTGCCCCACCCTACCTGTCCTCACTCATCAACAGATATTCTCCAGCCCGTCCCCTAAGATCCAACAATGACCTGCTTCTTGCGTCCTCTACCATCATCTCCTCTCATGCTAGACTACAGGACTTCTCTCGTGTGGCACCAACCCTCTGGAACGCACTTCCTCGAGCTATCAGACTTTCCCCTAACCTCTCCTCCTTTAAACGTTCCCTAAAGACAAAACAAATGGATATCCAAAGCGCGTCCAAGGTGGAAAAAAGAATCACTTGGATTCCAAATCCATAGGTGTAAAAAGTAAACCTTTATTGTTGAAATTCAATAGGATAAAACATGGTCATAAAAACTCTCAGCAGAGAGACAAGTAAGAAAGGTCTGACCGGTTTCGGCCCAGTGTGGCCGTAGTCATAGACAGATTTGTTCCCTAAAGACCTTTCTGTTCAGGGAAGCTTATTACCCGACTCATTAACAAACTAACTTCACTTAACTAACAGTTGCCCTCATCTATCTCCTCACTAATTTCATTCTCACCTTTGCAGTCCCCACCTCCTGTTTCCCATCCTCCTACCTCTCTAGATTGTAAGTGGAATAGGGCCCTCAATTCCCCCTGTATCTGTCTCTAAACATTTTTTTTGTATTGTTTCTCCATTGTACTGTTATCCTTGTACCCATGGGCACCGCTGCGGAATCTGTTGGCGCTTTATAAATAAAGAATAATAAATAATATATATATATATATATATATATATATATATATATATATATATATATACAGTATATATATATATATATATATATATATATATACTTTTTATGTACTTTTTAAGTAAAAATAAAAAATACTGTCCAAAAGTTTAATAGCCTCTAAACTAAGTTTTAATGTCTGAAGATTTTCCCGATCCAGAAAACAAATACTATTCATAATTAGTTTTAGGTACATAATGAACATATCAACTTTTAAACTACTATTTTATAATTTCCTTATAAACATTTTTCCCACTTATAAATCATTATTTATTTATTTTTTAAATTTGATTGTGTGATGTCAGCAATTATTTGACTGATAAAATCATACAAACCCAATTCCAAAAAAGTTGTGACAGTATGGAAAAGAAAAAAAACTTTAAAAATAGTAATTTGAAAATATTGAAAACACATTCGCCTAGATTTAGAGTTTGCCTTAGCCATCAAAAGCAGCATTAAGGGGTCCTAACGCTGCTTTTTACCGCCCGCAGGAATTTAGAGTCAGGCAGGAAAGGGTCTACCGCTCACTTTTTTTCCGCGACTCGAGGCTACCGCAGATCCCCTTACGTCAATTGCGTATCCTATCTTTTCTATGGGATTTGCCTAATGCTGGTATTTCGAGTCTTGGAAGAAGTGAGCGGTAGACCCTCTACCGACAAGACTCCAACCGCAAAAAAAAGTCAGTAGTTAAGAGTTTTATGGGCTAACGCGGGAACATAAGCTCTTAAGTACTGTGCTATAAAGTACACTAACACCCATAAACTACCTATAAACCCCTAAACCGAGGCCCCCAACATCGCCAACCCTATAATAAAAAATTTTAACCCCTAATCTGCCGCTCCGGACACCGCCGCAACCTACATTATACCTATGAACCCCTAATCTGCTGCCCCTAACATAGCCGACACCTACATTATATTTATTAACCCCTAATCTGCCCCCCCAACATCGCCGCCACCTACCTACACTTATTAACCCCTAATCTGCTGACCGGACCTTGCCGCCACTATAATAAATGTATTAACCCCTAAACCACCGCACTCCCGCCTCGCAAACACTATAATAAATAGTATTAACCCCTAATCTGCCCTCCCTAACATCGCCGCCACCTACCTACAAATATTAACCCCTAATCTGCCCCCCCAACGTCGCCGCTACTATAATAAATTTACTAACCCCTAAACCTAAGTCTAACCCTAACCCTAACACCCCCTAACTTAAATATAATTTAAATTAATCTAAATAAATGTACTATAATTAAATAAATTATCCCTATTTAAAACTAAATACTTACCTATAAAATAAACCCTAATATAGCTACAATATAACTAATAGTTACATTGTAGCTATTTTAGGATTTATATTTATTTTACAGGCAACTTTGTATTTATTTTAACTAGGTACAATAGCTATTAAATAGTTAATAACTATTTAATAGCTACCTAGTTAAAATAATTACAAAATTACCTGTAAAATAAATCCTAACCTAAGTTACAAATACACCTAACACTACACTATCAACAAATTAAATAAATTACCTACAATTAGCTAAACTAAAATACAATTAAATAAACTAATCTATAATACAAAAAAACAAACACTAAATTACAGAAAATAAAAAAAATTTACAAGACGTTTAAACTAATTACACCTAATCTAAGCCCCCTAATAAAATAAAAAAGCCCCCCAAAATAATAAAATGCCCTACCCTATTCTAAATTACAAAGTAATCAGCTCTTTTACCAGCCCTTAAAAGGGCTTTTTGCGGGGCATTGCCCCAAAGTAATCAGCTCTTTTACCTGTAAATAAAAATACAACCCCCCCAACATTAAAACCCACCATCCACATACCCCTACTCTAACCCACCCAATCCCCCCTTAAATAAACCTAACACTAACCCCCTGAAGATCTCCCTACCTTGAGTCATCTTCACCCAGCCGAGCTGAATTCTTCATCCAAGCGGGGCAAGAAGAGGTCCTCCATCCGGTAGAAGTCTTCATCCAAGCGGGGCAAGAAGAGGTCCTCCATCCGGTAGAAGTCTTCTATCTTTATCCATCCGGAGCGGAGCCATCTTCCATACAGCCGACGCGGAGCCATCCTCTTCAACCAACGGACTAACGATGAATGACGGTTCCTTTAAGGGACATCATCCAAGATGGTGTCCCTCGAAATCCGATTGGCTGATAGGATTTTATCAGCCAATCGGAATTAAGGTAAGAAAAATCTGATTGGCCGATTGAATCAGCCAATCAGAATGAAGTTCAATCCGATTGGCTGATCCGATTGGCACTCCAAAACCGGACCAGGTACACATCCCATGACCCAGTAACATGCCAGCCCTGGGTGCTAAATAGCACTCACAAAAAGCTGTGCCGTCACCGGAGTCATATGCAGTTAACCCCAGACAGGAGTGGGTGCAAGAGCCATGGGGGATTACAAAATAAATACAACACATAAAGGAAACTCAGCACTCACCAGCTATCTCACAGCTAAGATTTAAAATAGAAAGGTTAGTCACCACACCTGGCCAAATGGGACAAGCTCAGGCACCACGTCAAGGTCCTTTCCAACACCTGAGTCCCTAACACAGCCACACAATGCAGGCTCTCAAAGTCAGACAAGCTGGGAACAAGGGAGGGGTGCACAGGTATATGTAATCACCCAGCAACATACAAAACATGGAAAGGGGACTGCACTCCAAAACCGGACCAGGTACACTTCCCATGACCCAGCAACATGCCATAAAACATAACATTTATTGCATCAGTGTAAAAAGGACATAACGTTTCGGTCTGCTTCCCACACCTTTGTCAAATGTCGAAATTCAGTTCAACAATGTGAACCTAAAAACAGTATTGTTTTTAGGTTCACATTGTTGAGCCGAATATCGACATTTGACAAAGGTGTAGGGAGCACACCGAAACGTTATGTCCTTTTTACACTGATGCAATAAATGCTACGTTTTATGATATAAGACCAGCGAATGCCTTTTCTTGGAATAGAATGTTTATCTTAATATGGAAGTGCACCCTGGCGGTTGAAACATATTGTAAGACTGGAAGTTTTATATATATATATATATATATATATATATATACACACACACAGTACATATAATCCAACCTGAAAGAACCAGTAAAATTAATTTCAAAATAAATATGTTGCTCCAAAATAGGAATCATTGCAAAGAAAGTGATATGAAAGATTATCGTTTTAGAAAGAGGAATTACAGGAAGAATGTTGCATAACTCTAAATTGCTTGTTTTTATTAATTCCTTATCTAATATTTTTTTTTATCCACTTAATTAGGTGGAGAGGAGATTGAATTCAATCAGCTTCTGTTCAGAGAGGATTTTATCAGTGACATGTATTTTGGTGGAAACTTACATGGGAGAATATCAACTGAGGACTTACACTTTGGCGAGGGCGTTCACAGAAAAGCTTTCAGGAGTACAGTCATGTGCGGCCTACTTCCTGTGTTTAACCCTGGCCACTTGTGTGTTCTGAAAGTGCACAATGCAATAGCGTATGGGACTAAAACCAATGATGAACTTGTTCAAAGGAATTACAATCTTGCAGTTCAGGTGAGATTTAATTTTATATCTCTTGACCTGAAAAATCACTTTTGTAGAAATGGCAAAAGAATAAAATTATAAACATCCATGTGCCCACAGAGAAAATTCATCTTTACTAAAAAGCTGTGAAACTCAATTTTTTTCTTTTGCAGTTCAGATAGAGCAAATATTAAAAAAAAAAACAAAAAAAAAAAACGCTCTTACTTACGTCATTATTAAATTTGCTTTGTATTCTATGTTGAAGATGATATCTAGGTAGGTAGTAAGCACTTATCTGGAGCACTATATTGCAGAAGTTTGTGCAAACACTGCTGCCATTGAGAGTTCTTGCAAATGCATAACTTTGTTAAAAGTAGAAATTTTTTGAACGAATGCCACAAATGACTGTGAGTAGTGGAAATCACCTTCTTTCAGGGACAGATTTATTCTTGCGAAAGTGCAACATCCAGATCTTTGTAGTAGTGCCTTGACTGTTCCTTCAGCAAAAGGAATGAAGCAAATCAAATAATAAAAATAAATAATAGAAAGATGTTTACGTTTTTATTTTGTGATTCAGACTAAACATACAATTTAAAAAAGTTTCCAATTAATTTCTATTATCAAATTGACCTCATTCTCATAGTATCCTTTGTTGAAGAGAAACCTAAGTCGGTAGCGTGCACATTTCTAGATTAGTACATGGCAAACACAACTGCCACCTGGGGGGAATCTCTATCAAGCCGTCAACCGCAAATACGCTGGAATTCGGCAGCGTAATTGTTGCAAGCTTGATCCGGCCTAGTTATCAAAGCCTACAGACCGCCAAAATTTGAAATCTGTGACGTAACATACGATCCGTCGGTCTCAATCCGACACAGATCGATGCTTACGTCATTACAGATGTTCCGAATATACATTCGGCACTATTTGACACTTTTAAAAGTTATCAAATAGTTAATAGGTACGCTAGCGGCTATTACGGCCCAGCGTACCTGGTTTTCAATCCACCACCCTGGAGGCCGCGGATGCCATAGGAATCAATGGGAGTCTGAAAGCAGCAAAAGCTTATGTTCAATGCTGCCAGATATGCCATTAATTTCTATGGTAGAAAACCAGTTACGTTTACACCTAACACCCTAACATAAGTCCCGAGTCTAATCACCCCTAATCTGCCGCCCCGACATCGCCGCAAACCAACATAATGTTATTAACCCTGACGCAACCTAAATAAAAGTATTATCCCCTATCCTGCCGCTCCCGGACTCTGCCGCCACTAAATAAACTTATTAACCCCTAAACTTCTGGCCTCCCACATCACTACCACTAACTAAACTAAATTAAGCTATTAACCCCTAAACCTAACAAGCTGCTAACTTTAAATTAAAATTACCACATCCCTATCTTAAAATAAATTTAAACTTACCTGTAGAATTAAAATAAACTATGTTTAAACTATTAATTAACCTACCCTATCTATTATTCTGCACTTAAATTAAACTACCAATTAAATTAACTAAATCACATATTAAAAAAAACCTTACCCTACTCAAATTATTTAAATTTACTATTTTACCCTATTAAAAATTACTAAACTACAAAAAAAATAAACGCTAAGTTACAAAAAATAAAAAACACTAAATTATGAAAACAAACAAACCACATTATCAAAAATAAAAAAGAATTACACCTAATCTAATAGCCCTATCAAAATAAAAAAGCCCCCCCAAAATAAAAAAAAAACCCTAGCCTACACTAAACTACCATTGGCCCTTAACAGGGCCTTTCGTGGGGCATTGCCCCAAAGAAATCAGCTCTTTTACCTGTAAAAAAAAAAAATACAACAGCCGATAGGATGAGAGCTGCTCAAATCCTATTGGCTGATTGGAACAGCCAATAGGATTTTAGCAGTTCTAATCCTATTGGCTGATTGGAACCTTTCAGCCAATAGGAATGCAAGGACGCCATACTTGCATTCAAGTTCCAGTTTACGGCGGCGACCGTATTGAAGAGGAGCTCCACGCCGGATGTCTTCAGGATGGACCCGCTCCACGCCGGATTGATGAAGATAGAAGATGCCATCTGAATGAAGACTTCGCCGGATGGATGAAGATGGAAGAGGCCATCCGGATGAAGACTTCTTGCCGCCCGGATAAAGACTTCTTGCCGGCTGGATGGATCATTCAAGCGGAACTTCAAGAACTGTAAGTGGATCGTCGGGGGTTAGTGTTAGGTTTATTTAAGGGTTTTTTTCAGTGGGTTTTATTTTTAGAGTCTGGGCAGTAAAATAGCTAAATGCCATTTTAAGGGCAATGCCTATACAAATGCCCTTTTCAGGGCAATAGGGAGCTTAGGTTACTTTAGATAGGGTTTTTATTTGGGGGGGGGTTATTGTTGGGGGGTGTTGGTATTTTTTTTACAAGTAAAAGAGCTGATTTCTTTGGGGCAATGCCACACAAAACGCCCTTTAACCCCTTAATGACCACAATGTACCCTGTATGTCACTGGTTGTTAAGGGTTTTTTCAGGACATAATAGCACAAGTCTAGCAAGAACATGCTATTAATGCACTCCCTCCAGCAGGCTTTGTGGAATAGAGCAGTCTCAACACTGGTGGCAAGACCGTGCTATAAAACAATCAAGTCCCAAAAAAAGGCCAGCGACATACAGGGTACGTTGCTGGTCCTTAAGGGGTTAAGGGCCATTGGTAGTTTAGTGTAGGCTAGGGTTTTTTTTTTTTTTTTTTTTTTTTTTTTATAGGGCTATTAGATTAGGTGTAATTCTTTTTTATTTTTGATAACGTGGTTTGTTTGTTTTTTGTATTTTCTTTTGTTGTAACTTAGCCTTTATTTTTTTAGTAGTTTAGTAATTTGTAATAAGGTTAAATAGTAGATTCAAATAATTTGAGTAGGGTTGGGCTTTTTTAATATGTAATTTAGTTAATTTAATTGGTAGTTTAATTTAAGTGTAGTATAATAGTTAGGGTAGGGTAATTAATAGTTTAAAAATAGTTTATTTTAATTCTACAGGTAAGTTTAAATTTATTTAAGATAGGGATGTGGTAAGTTAGCGACTTATTAGGTTTAGGGGTTAATAGCTTAATTTAGTTTATGGCGATACGGTGGCTGGTGGTTTAGTGGTTAATAGGTTTAGTTAGTGGTAGTGATGTGGGAGGCCAGAGGTTTAGGGGTTAATACGTTTATTTAGGTGGCGGCGGGGGCCGGGAGCAGCGGGATAGGGCTTAATACATTTATTTAGGTGGCAGCGGGGTCCGGGAGCGGCGGGATAGGGGGTAATAACTTTATTTAGGTGGTGGCGGGGTCCGGGAGCGGCGGGATAGGGGTTAAACATTTCAGTATATTGGCAACGTTTAGTGACAGGGTATAAATAAAGTTGGTAAAAAGTCGAATAGACGCGAGATCGATGACTGCTAGTTAACAACAGACGGATGCTCATCGCTCCATACTTGGTGCGTGGCTTTTTGATGGCTTTTTTATAAATATGGAGATCGTATTCAGGTCCGCGGCCGTGATGTTAGGCGATGTTAAGCGAGCGTATTGGTGCCGTCAAATGCAACAAAGTTGCAACAAAGTTGACGGCTTGATAGATATCCCCCCTAGTGTTCTTGCAAATGTATAACATAGTTATAAAACTCATCTCATATATTGCTCCAGTCACATGCGTGCTGCACCTTTCCTACCAAATTTCAACAAAGGATACCAAGAGAACAAAGTCAGTTGGCTAATAGAAGCAAATTTGAATGGTGTTTAACATTGCATGTTCTGTTTGAATCACAAAATAAAGTTTTTGGGTTTTATGTCCCAGATGGAAGAGGTTGTGTTGTTCCTCTAAAAGGCATAACTTTTTATTAACTGTTTAGCTCTCTAAGGAGCAGAGTCCTTAGAGAGTTTTCAACAGGGGCTCCTGGATTTTCACATTTCAGTAAGATATTTCACCTTTACCCCCATCGTATATCACTCTAATCTCCTCTCTGACTTCCACTACTTTCAACTCTCTTTAGTCACAGAGCAGTTGGTAACAGCGACAATCTGTAACAAATGTCTGCTTGATCACAGCATACTGGGCTGTTCCATTTAACAAGCAGCTAAAGCTTCTTACTGCAAATTAAAAGACAGCAGTTATCTGTGCACTGCTTCTTTATCCTTGATCGGGTGGACATGGTTGTCTGCCGAGATCGCACATTTTGGGGGGCGCATTCAGTCCTCCTCAGTGATTTTCTTCCGCCAACTGTAAGTTGGCCGAGAAGGTTCAAGAAGCTGTGCTTTAAAGTGCTGATTTAGAAATATCAGGTCAAATGAGCAAGCCTGCAAGCGACAGGGGCATTCGCCGCTTGATAAATCTACCCCTTAAAAAGGACATTCCATTCAAAATTGAAATGCACAAAGAATTCTATCTTTGAATAGAAATATAATTGCAATATACATACATTGTCAAAAAACATTCTAGTAAAAGTCATCACTGTTTTAATGATAACAATTTTCTCTGCACGTGCATGTGAAGCATTGCTAGAGTTTCTCAGTTCACCAACATTTTAAATACTGCAGCTGCTCAGAGAGTCAGTGGGGCTTGTATTCTGTCAGCAATGAGACACAATGGGGCCTATATATCAAGCTCCGAAAGGAGCTTGACGGCCCATGTTTCTGGTGAGTCTTCACACTCGCCAGAAACAGCAGTTATGAAGCAACGGTCACAAAGACCGTAACCCTCAGAGCAGGCGGACAGGAATCGCCACAATTCAACCCGATCGAGTACGATCGGGTTGATTGACACCCCCCTGCTGGCGGCCGATTGGCCGCAAGTCTGCAGGGGGCGGCGTTGCACCAGCAGCTCTTGTGAGCTGCTGGTGCAATGCTGAATACGGAGAGCGTATTGCTCTCCGCATTCAGCGAGGTCTTGCGGACCTGATCCGCACTGTCGGATCAGGTCCGCAAGACCTTTGATAAATAGGGGCCATTAAGTCATTATCAGATGATACAAGCAGCTTAGGCTCTCTGAGCAAGTGCTGTGTTTAAAATGCTGGTGCACGGTACATACTTAAATACACTTTTGAAACAGCTATACCTTTTACTAGAAACAGTTTTGCTAATACATGTTTGTAGCAAAAATGATTTGATTCAAAAGTGAAATGCACCCATGTACATTCCAATTTTGGATGGAATGTCCCTTTAACCCTCTCCTCAAACCCTAATTGACAGCCTCTGCTCTCAAGCGATGGGTGATACAAGAACAGAGGTTAGCAATGCACAAGGATATCCTTGTGTAATGTTAAATGCAGCAGCGGCGGCCATATATACAGGAGACTATGTCCTCTCATGGGTTAATAATTGAGGCCTTTTGTAAATAAATATATTTTAGACCCTGTGCCCAGTCAGTGGCAGTAAAGCTGCAGTGTGTGGGCCAGGGAATGCGGCGCCTTTAGACCTCTGGTTTTCACAGCTGTCCTCCCCAACAGAGCAGGTTTTCAGGATTACCTTGGATGAGAGCAAGTAAAATAAACGTTTACTATTCAGCTGATTATTTCACCTGTGTTCCAGTTCAGATATCCTCAAAATGTGACCTGTTATATGGAGGCCTGAGGCACACTAGTGTGCCGTGAGAGATCCTCAGGTGTGCCACGGCAGACTGACAACAGTGTGACATATTTTTTAAACTTTGCTTGTTTTTAACTCCCAGTGCAGGGGTAGTTTGTAGGAGGCATGGCATAACAGCACAATACATACAGTATGTGTGTGTTTGTGTGTATGTGTATATATATATGCTGTATTAGGCTACAATGTGTGATTTTTTTTAAATTTTGGGATGGTGGTGTGCCACAGGATTTTTTAATGTAAAAAAGTGTGCCACGGCAAAAAAAAGGTTAAAAACCAGTGCTTTAGACAATAACATTTGTGGGTGTGAAAAGTTGACCACAAAGCACATAAGCAAGTAAACACAATATCAGCTGTCACCTTTAAGGTTTGGGGTGCTACAGTCGCAACTGCACATCTTGTAGCTTGTATTATGATTATAAACAAATAAGCTACATTGTTCTATATAAAATAATCTGTTCATTGCTCTTAAAGGGGGAAAAAAATACTTTTTTAATGACTTAGCTTTATATTACAGGAATGCTATGTGCAAAATACTGCACGTGAATACGCCAAGATTTATGCAGCCGAAGCGGAAAGGTTAAAGGATTTTGGAACAGTTCCGGAGTAAGTAAAACCTTATGTCATTTTATTCATTGTGTGTCCGTATAAGTAAAGCAAATGTATGTGCATCAGGGTTGTCTAACTTTAGTCTAAAGGCTTGAGACAGACCAAGTCACTGAGTCAGTTAATGACAGATTTGCCAAGTCTTGAATAGTTTTAAAGGGACAGTAAACACTAAAAGAAAATTCTATCATGCTTGTAAAATAACATAATTTATGCTTACCTGATAAATTCCTTTCTTCTGTAGTGTGATCAGTCCACGGGTCATCATTACTTCTGGGATATTAACTCCTCCCCAACAGGAAGTGCAAGAGGATTCACCCAGCAGAGCTGCATATAGCTCCTCCCCTCTACGTCACTCCCAGTCATTCGACCAAGGACCAACGAGAAAGGAAAAGCCAAGGGTGAAGTGGTGACTGGAGTATAAATTAAAAAATATTTACCTGCCTTAAAACAGGGCGGGCCGTCGACTGATCACACTACAGAAGAAAGGAATTTATCAGGTAAGCATAAATTATGTTTTCTTCTGTTAAGTGTGATCAGTCCACGGGTCATCATTACTTCTGGGATACCAATACCAAAGCAAAAGTACACGGATGACGGGAGGGATAGGCAGGCTCTTTATACAGAAGGAACCACTGCCTGAAGAACCTTTCTCCCAAAAATAGCCTCCGATGAAGCAAAAGTGTCAAATTTGTAAAATTTGGAAAAAGTATGAAGCGAAGACCAAGTTGCAGCCTTGCAAATCTGTTCAACAGAGGCCTCATTCTTAAAGGCCCAAGTAGAAGCCACAGCTCTAGTAGAATGAGCTGTAATCCTTTCAGGAGGCTGCTGTCCAGCAGTCTCATAAGCTAAACGAATTATGCTACAAAGCCAAAAAGAAAGAGAGGTAGCAGAAGCTTTTTGACCTCTCCTCTGCCCAGAGTAAACGACAAACAGAGAAGACGTTTGTCGAAATTCCTTAGTTGCCTGTAAGTAAAATTTTAGAGCACGGACTACATCCAGGTTGTGCAGTAGACGTTCCTTCTTCGAAGAAGGATTTGGGCATAAAGAAGGAACAACAATCTCTTGATTGATATTCCTGTTAGTAACTACCTTAGGTAAGAACCCAGGTTTAGTACGCAGAACTACCTTATCCGAATGAAAAATCAAATAAGGAGAATCACAATGTAAGGCTGATAACTCAGAGACTCTTCGAGCCGAGGAAATAGCCATTAAAAATAGAACTTTCCAAGATAACAACTTTATATCAATGGAATGAAGGGGTTCAAACGGAACGCCCTGTAAAACATTAAGAACAAGGTTTAAACTCCATGGTGGAGCAACAGTTTTAAACACAGGCTTAATCCTGGCCAAAGCCTGACAAAAAGCCTGGACGTCAGGAACTTCTGACAGACGTTTGTGTAACAGAATGGACAGAGCTGAGATCTGTCCCTTTAATGAACTAGCAGATAAACCCTTTTCTAAACCTTCTTGTAGAAAAGACAATATCCTAGGAATCCTAACCTTACTCCAAGAGTAACCTTTGGATTCACACCAATATAGGTATTTACGCCATATCTTATGGTAAATCTTTCTGGTAACAGGTTTCCTAGCCTGTATTAAGGTATCAATAACTGACTCAGAAAACCCACGTCTTGATAAAATCAAGCGTTCAATTTCCAAGCAGTCAGCTTCAGAGAAGTTAGACTTTGATGTTTGAAGGGACCCTGTATCAGAAGGTCCTGTTTCAGAGGTAGAGACCAAGGTGGACAGGATGACATGTCCACCAGATCTGCATACCAAGTCCTGCGTGGCCACGCAGGTGCTATTAGAATCACTGATGCTCTCTCTTGTTTGATTCTGGCAATCAATCGAGGAAGCATCGGGAAGGGTGGAAACACGTAAGCCATCCTGAAGTCCCAAGGTGCTGTCAGGGCATCTATCAGGACTGCTTCTGGATCCCTGGATCTGGACCCGTAACGAGGAAGCTTGGCGTTCTGTCGAGACGCCATGAGATCTATCTCTGGTTTGCCCCAACGTCGAAGTATTTGGGCAAAGACCTCCGGATGAAGTTCCCACTCCCCCGGATGAAAAGTCTGACGACTTAAGAAATCCGCCTCCCAGTTCTCCACTCCCGGGATGTGGATTGCTGACAGGTGGCAAGAGTGAGACTCTACCCAGCGAATTATCTTTGATACTTCCATCATAGCTAGGGAGCTTCTTGTCCCTCCCTGATGGTTGATGTAAGCTACAGTCGTGATGTTGTCCGACTGAAACCTGATGAAACCCCGCGTTGTCAACTGGGGCCAAGCCAGGAGGGCATTGAGAACTGCTCTCAATTCCAGAATGTTTATTGGCAGGAGACTCTCCTCCTGACTCCATTGTCCCTGAGCCTTCAGAGAATTCCAGACGGCACCCCAACCTAGAAGGCTGGCGTCTGTTGTTACAATTGTCCAGTCTGGTCTGCTGAATGGCATCCCCCTGGACAGATGTGGCCGAGAAAGCCACCAAAGAAGAGAATTTCTGGTCTCTTGATCCAGATTCAGAGAAGGGGATAAGTCTGAGTAATCCCCATTCCACTGACTTAGCATGCACAGTTGCAGTGGTCTGAGGTGTAGGCGTGCAAAGGGTACTATGTCCATTGCCGCTACCATTAAGTCGATTACCTCCATGCATTGAGCCACTGACGGGTGTTGAATGGAATGAAGGGTGCGGCAAGCACTTTGAAGTCTTGTTAACCTGTCCTCTGTCAGGTAAATCTTCATTTTTACAGAATCTATAAGAGTCCCCAGGAAGGGAACTCTTGTGAGTGGAACGAGTGAACTTTTCTTTTCGTTCACCTTCCATCCATGTGACCTTAGAAATGCCAGTACTAACTCTGTATGAGACTTGGCAGTTTGAAAGCTTGAAGATTGAATCAGAATGTCGTCTAGGTATGGAGCTACCGAGATTCCCCGCGGTCTTAGTACCGCCAGAAGAGCACCCAGAACCTTTGTGAAGATTCTTGGAGCTGTAGCCAATCCGAATGGAAGAGCCACAAACTGGTAATGCCTGTCTAGGAAGGCAAACCTTAGGTACCGGTAATGATCTTTGTGAATCGGTATGTGAAGGTAAGCATCTTTTAAATCTACAGTGGTCATGTACTGACCCTCTTGGATCATAGGTAAAATTGTCCGAATAGTCTCCATCTTGAACGATGGAACTCTTAGGAATTTGTTTAGGATCTTTAAGTCCAGGATTGGTCTGAAAGTTCCCTCTTTTTTGGGAACCACAAACAGATTTGAGTAAAATCCCTGTCCCTGTTCCGATCGTGGAACTGGATGGATTACTCCCATTAACAAGAGCTCTTGTACGCAGCGTAGAAACGCCTCTTTCTTTGTCTGGATTGTTGACAACCTTGACAGATGAAATCTCTCTCCTGGAGGAGAGTATTTGAAGTCCAGAAGGTATCCCTGAGATATTATCTCTAGTGCCCAGGGATCCTGGACATCTCTTGCCCAAGCCTGGGCGAAGAGAGAAAGTCTGCCCCCCACTAGATCCGATCCCGGATCGGGGGCCCTCAATTCATGCTGTTTTAGGGGCAGCAGCAGGTTTCCTGGTCTGCTTGCCCTTGTTCCAGGACTGGTTAGGTTTCCAGCCTTGTCTGTAGCGAGCAACAGCTCCTTCCTGTTTTGGTGCAGAGGAAGTTGATGCTGCTCCTGCTTTGAAATTACGAAAGGAACGAAAATTAGACTGTCTAGTCTTAGCTTTGGCTTTGTCCTGAGGCAGGGCATGGCCTTTACCTCCTGTAATGTCAGCGATAATCTCTTTCAACCCGGGCCCGAATAAGGTCTGCCCTTTGAAAGGTATGTTAAGCAATTTAGACTTAGAAGTAACATCAGCTGACCAGGATTTTAGCCACAGCGCCCTGCGTGCCTGAATGGCGAATCCTGAATTCTTCGCCGTAAGTTTAGTTAGATGTACTACGGCCTCTGAAATGAATGAATTAGCTAGTTTAAGGACTCTAAGCCTGTCCGTAATGTCGTCCAGAGTAGCTGAACTAATGTTCTCTTCCAGAGACTCAATCCAGAACGCCGCTGCAGCCGTGATCGGCGCAATGCATGCAAGGGGTTGCAATATAAAACCTTGTTGAACAAACATTTTCTTAAGGTAACCCTCTAACTTTTTATCCATTGGATCTGAAAAAGCACAGCTATCCTCCACCGGGATAGTGGTACGCTTAGCTAAAGTAGAAACTGCTCCCTCCACCTTAGGGACCGTTTGCCATAAGTCCCGTGTGGTGGCGTCTATTGGAAACATTTTTCTAAATATCGGAGGGGGTGAGAATGGCACACCGGGTCTATCCCACTCCTTAGTAACAATTTCAGTAAGTCTCTTAGGTATAGGAAAAACGTCAGTACTCGTCGGTACCGCAAAATATTTATCCAACCTACACATTTTCTCTGGTATTGCAACTGTGTTACAATCATTCAGAGCCGCTAACACCTCCCCTAGTAATACACGGAGGTTTTCCAGTTTAAATTTAAAATTTGAAATATCTGAATCCAGTCTGTTTGGATCAGAACCGTCACCCACAGAATGAAGTTCTCCGTCCTCATGTTCTGCAACCTGTGACGCAGTGTCTGACATGGCCCTAATATTATCAGCGCACTCTGTTCTCACCCCAGAGTGATCACGCTTACCTCTTAGTTCTGGTAATTTAGCCAAAACTTCAGTCATAACAGAAGCCATATCCTGTAATGTGATTTGTAATGGCCGGCCAGATGTACTCGGCGCTACAATATCACGCACCTCCCGAGCGGGAGCTGCAGGTACTGGCACGTGAGGCGAGTTAGTCGGCATAACTCTCCCCTCGTTGTTTGGTGAAATTTGTTCAATTTGTACAGATTGACTTTTATTTAAAGTAGCATCAATACAGTTAGTACATAAATTTCTATTGGGCTCCACTTTGGCATTGCAACAAATGACACAGGTATCTTCCTCTGAATCAGACATGTTTAACACACTAGCAAATAAACTTGCAACTTGGAATACAATTCAATTAGAATAATATTAAAAACGTACTGTGCCTTTAAGAAGCACAGAAAATCTATGACAGTTGAAAATTAATAAATTGAAACAGTTATAGCCTCAATCCTTGTAAACAACACAACTTTAGCAAAGGTTTAATCCCAATAGCAAAGATAACAAATTCTGAAAGCAGGAAACAATTACAGAATAAACGTTTTTTATCACAGTCAACTATAATTCTCACAGCTCTGCTGAGAGAAATTACCTCCCTCAAAATAAGTTTGAAGACCCCTGAGTTCTGTAGAGATGAACCGGATCATGCAGGAAATACAATGAGCTGCTGACTGAAATAACTGATGCATAGAAAAAGCGCCAAAAAACGGCCCCTCCCCCTCACACACAGCAGTGAGAGAGAACAGAAACTGTCAGAAAAAGATTAAGCAACTGCCAAGTGGAAAAATGGTGCCCAAACATTTATTCACTCAGTACCTCAGCAAATGAAAACGATTTTACATTCCAGCAAAAACGTTAAACATAATTTCTAGTTATTAAACAGCTTTATGTACTTCTTACAGTGTAATTCTAGTGAAGTACCATTCCCCAGAATACTGAAGTGTAAAGTATACATACATGACATTATATCGGTATGGCAGGATTTTCTCATCAATTCCATTGTCAGAAAATAAAAGCTGCTACATACCTCTATGCAGATTCATCTGCCCGCTGTCCCCTGATCTGAAGTTTACCTCTCCTCAGATGGCCAAGAAACAGCAATATGATCTTAACTACTCCGGCTAAAATCATAGCAAAAACTCTGGTAGATTATTCTTCAAACTCTGCCAGAGAGGTAATAACACACTCCGGTGCTATTTTAAAATAACAAACTTTTGATTGAAGATATAAAACTAAGTATAATCACCATAGTCCTCTCACACCTCCTATCTAGTCGTTGGGTGCAAGAGAATGACTGGGAGTGACGTAGAGGGGAGGAGCTATATGCAGCTCTGCTGGGTGAATCCTCTTGCACTTCCTGTTGGGGAGGAGTTAATATCCCAGAAGTAATGATGACCCGTGGACTGATCACACTTAACAGAAGAAAGAACGGTTAAATATATATTTTTCAGTTGAAGCTGATTATTTTTATTTTTAAAGCTAACAGGAAGTATATATCTGTGCACAAGGTACTGGCTGATAAGCAGAAATCACACTGCTTTACTGGAGGGCAGTGACAGGTCTAAAAAGCATGAAAGCAAAATGTTTTTGTTCTCTGTACAGGAATATCAGGTTTACAAAAACTGTAACACATTTTACAATGTTGGCTTTTATATGAAATAATGAAAAAAATGCCTTTAGAAATAAAACACCTGTTATGGTGAAGCTACTGTGTGTTGAAATATATGCTTGATAGCATGGCCGATAATGGCCTCGCTTCCATTGAGTCGTTAAAAATGGAGCCGTAAGCTACCGAAGCGGCCGACAGCTAAAAGTAATTTACGGCTGCATTTTAGTACCAGGTTTCCATTGAAAAGATTAGCGTGTTGCGCGCAGTCGCTCTTTTCGTGTAGCTGTAAGTTAACGTTGTGTTAACGCTTCCATCTGACGTCGGATTTCTTGAAAATCAATTAGTTGCTAAGGTAACCCGACCTTACGCTATAGAATTTACGTTTAACGTCCGTGCTTATTACCTGTGATCGCCTCTCAAGAAAAATAAAAAAACACTTATCCATATTTTTAATAATCAAATACTATTTTCTAATATAATTATATTTAACACTTCATAAATATAAGTAATATTTCTTGCTGCCCTAGGCATAGGTCTAGTTTGCATTCTGTAGATATGTTCTTGCATATATTATTATATTTAAATATATACTGATATTTCTATTAGAATATAAGTTCAACTATTTCTATACATGAGACAACAATAAATATTACTTATAACAATTTATTTATACATTAAAACACTTGCATTATTTGCAAGTTTTATAATTTCAATAGAAAATAGGTCTCAAAAAGCACAATTTTCCTCTTTTACACCTAGTTGAGCTGGGGGTAATATATCTCAATGTATCGACAGCCTCCGACAATGTATTAACGGTTAGCGCTTTCAATGGAAACCTGGTATAATTTATCGATTAACGGCTTCTATTACTTTCTATGGGACGCGAAAATCTTTTCGGCAGCCGAAGTCCGGCAGCCGATATTGAGGTATAACGCGCCATTGGAAACAGTCGTTAAACGCTATTGCTTTCGACAGCATATTTAACGGTTTGCGAGTGCAAGCAAACTGAATTACGACTCAATGGAAGTGAGGCCAATGTTTTCCAAGAAAAGTGTCAACTCTATGGTTGGGATATGTTTATGTGTCCATAACTGGAACAATTCCTGCCGTCACCCATACATGTAACTATGGCTTTGTAGATATAGAGTGGCCAACCAGTTTTGTGCCAATTTAAAGGGACAATAAAGGGATAGAAAGGTCACAATTAAATTATGCATGGGTGTATTTCAATTTTAAATAGAAGCATTTTTGCAATATACTTCCATTAGCAAAAATGCTTCTAGTAAGAGCTATTACTGTTTTTTAGCTGCATACGCACCTGCGGCATGAGATCGAGGCTCTCATTGGAGCCTATGGAAGCACGCTTTCATGAGTGCAAAGCTTCCATGCAATGCGAACACGAGGTTGCGTTCGAATTGCACCTAACTTGTAATACAAGCGCAAACATCGTAATATTTGTTAGTTACACTGGTTTTTACTGTCCCTTTAAATATTTATTTTAATAATTATATTTAAAAAGCCAACAAATAAAGTGTAAACTTTGTTTAAAATAAATAAATAAAATAGTTTGACATTAATCGTACTATGTATATAAATAAAATATCAGTATATTCTGGAAAGAGTCTGCAATAAGCATGGCGGCTTTTAGAATGCCCCTGGCTCACAGAAGATTTGCTGTTCATAGACAGATCAGATGTTGAAAGGAGGGTTGGAAACTTAGCCTGCCTTTGACTTGCCTACGGGATATGCACCTGCCCCTGTCTTTCAGAGGCATGAGACTACTTTACATTCTAGAGAAGCCTTGGAATTAATTTCTGACATTTCAATTGCTGAACAGAAAGCTAAATAAGTGTACAGAAGCTTGCGTTATCATGCTCTATCAGAAGGAAATGTATTTGTTGACTGGCATGAAGACAAACTTAGAATGCTAGCACTTAAAGGGACTCTGACAGATGACTTCATAAAATCTTATTCTTTTTAATATAGTTAAAAGGACCTAAAACTCAAAATCTTTTTTCATGGTTAAATAGGATCATGATTGAAATATAATATAATGTGCTAATACAACTAATGTTAGTTCTAACTGCTCAACTCCTAGGTTGTCATCTTTTCCTTACAAAATAATGTGTGTTACAATAAAACACATAAACACAATTAAAAATAAATCATTGTTGAGAACCTTTCCACATGCAGACAATTACAAGCAATGCTTTTTCTTTCATGTAATTAGCAAGAGTCCATGAGCTAGTGACGTATGGGATATACATTCCTACTAGGAGGGGCAAAGTTTCCCAAACCTCAAAATGCCTATAAATACACCCCTCACCACACCCACAATTCAGTTTTACAAACTTTGCCTCCGATGGAGGTGGTGAAGTAAGTTTGTGCTAGATTCTATGTTGATATGCGCTCCGCAGCAGGCTGGAGCCCGGTTTTCCTCTCAGTGTGCAGTGAATGTCAGAGGGATGTGAGGAGAGTATTGCCTATTTGAATGCAATGATCTCCTTCTACGGGGTCTATTTCATAGGTTCTCTGTTATCGGTCGTAGAGATTAATCTCTTACCTCCCTTTTCAGATCAACGATATACTCTTATATATACCATTTCCTCTACTGATTCTCGTTTCAGTACTGGTTTGGCTTTCTACTACATGTAGATGAGTGTCCTGGGGTAAGTAAGTCTTATTTTTGTGACACTCTAAGCTATGGTTGGGCACTTTTATATAAAGTTCTAAATATTTGTGTTTAAACATTTATTTGCCTTGATTCAGGATGTTCAACGTTCCTTATTTCAGACAGTCAGTTTCATTATTGGGATAATGCATATGAATAAATCAATTTTTTCTTACCTTAAAATTTGACTTTTTTCCTGTGGGCTGTTAGGCTCGCGGGGGCTGAAAATGCTTCATTTTATTGCGTCATTCTTGGCGCGGACTTTCTTGGCGCAAAAATTTTCTTGTCATTTCCGGCATCATACGTGTCGCCGGAAGTTGCGTAATTTTTTTTACGTTTTTGCGCCAAAAAATGTCAGCGTTACCGGATGTGGCGTCATTTTTGGCGCCAAAAGCATTTAGGCTTTTTTGGCGCTAAAAAATTTGAGCGTCATTGTTGTCTCCACAATATTTAAGTCTCATTGTTTATTGCTTCTGGTTGCTAGAAGCTTGTTCATTGCCATTTTTTCCCATTCCTGAAACTGTCATTTAAGGAATTTGATCAATTTTGCTTTATATGTTGTTTTTTCTATTACATATTGCAAGATGTCTCAGATTGACCCTGAATCAGAAGCCACTTCTGGAAAAACGCTTAACTGAGTTTCAGTTCTACCAAAGCTAAGTTCATTTATTTTAAATGTTATAAATGTTTATCTTTAGCTATGGTTTGTAATAAGTTATTATGATATACTTTTACATGCAGAATCCATTAGTATTTATACTTTATATATTGCCATTCTTACATCTTATGTACAAGAAATATTTAGAAATATTTTTCTGATTCTATTTTAAAGGCTTTGTCTGACTTCGTGCCTTCTAATAAAAATTTTTAGGTCTTTTTCACTTCTTTTTTAATTATTGAAGTTTCAAATGACCAACAACATACTGATTTATCCTTCTCTGATGATGTTTTTTCTCTTTCAGAATTTTCTTCATCAGATATTGACACTAACAAATCTACTTTTTTATTATTTTTTTATTAAAGTACATTTGTTCTTTGTTGAAAAGGTGTTGATTATTTTGGATATTAAGGTAACTAGTTCTTTAAGACTAGCTGACACTATTTCTGCCTATTTATTCTTCTGTGTTTTCAGAGGTTTTCTTTCCACTTCCCCATACTAGGGAATGGAATAGGCTGAGAATTTTCTTTTATTCCTTCTTCAAAGGTTTTAAACTATATTCTTTGCCAGCAGTTAAAGGGATACTGTACCCAAAAATTTTCTTTCGTGATTCAGATTGAGCATGAAATTTTAAGCAACTTTCTAATTTACTCCTATGATCAAATTTTCTTCATGCTCTTGGTATCTTTATTTGAAATGCAAGAATGTAAGTTTAGATGCCGGCCCATTTTTTGGTGAACAACCTGGGTTGTCCTTGCTGATTGGTGGATAAATTCATCCACCAATAAAAAAGTGCTGTCCAGAGTACTAAAACCAAAAAAAAAAGCTTAGATGCTGTTACAGAAGCATTAGTTATTTTGTTGTGAAGAGCTTATTTCCCAGCAGCAATGCCTGAACCAGCAAGCCAGCGCCTAAGAAGGGCTCCAAGAAAACCGTAACAAGTATCATTTCATAAAGAGTTAACTCTTTTTTTTTCAGCTTTTAGAAACTATTGTCTAATCACCTCTGGAGCCAGACTGCTAATTGATAAGATGAACTTGTAAACTTGTTATCTTAAGTACTGTAATCCTATTGTGGCCTGTCAAAGGACAGTGCTCTCTATCTAAATGTGTGATGGGGGATTTTGTGCTTCCCCCCCTCTCCCTCTGGGAGTGCCCTGTGTGCATGTAACCTTAATAAAAAGCAGGCTGGGCATCCCAGTCCTGAGTTCTTGTTTGACCCTCAATCGCAGCGTTGACTCGTTTTTGTGGGCAGAAGGGTATCCTAGCGGTACTGCAGCTAAGGGAGATTATTCTATATTTGCGAGACTCATATAGAATACTATGGAAAGCAGCTTCTCCCCTCTTTAGCAATAGGGATCCAGGCTACTAAGCGGTCCATCTCTCAGCGAGACTAAGGGTAACCGTAACATTTGGCGGCAGCGGCGGGATTTTCCTGGATTTCCTAGGAGAGGTACAGAACGGATGGAGAGCGCTTACGAAAAATTGAAGCGTACAACCCAAAAGGATTTACTTGAAAGCAGAGGGGGGTACGCCAGCAACCGGCCGAGGAGAGAGCTGATCGCAGAATTGACCGAACTGGATCAGAGCTTCACAATGGCGGAAACACCGACCACGATTAGTGACGAAAAAACCAGGATTGTTCGGGAAAGGCTCTCATTATACGGGCCGAACCCCTCCATGGAATTGGTACAGCAGTTGATGGCAGAGGCGGACGAGGATATACGAGAGACTCGAGCCCACGAACTCAACCTAGCGAATGCACACCGCAATGCTGAAGCCCCGCAGGTAATCATCCCTGTCGAAAATGCTGGGAGGCCCAAGATACCCTATGCGGCATTTCGACCCTTCCTAGAGAGCGAGACAGGGATTGATGAATATTTGGCGGACTTCGAAAGGCAATGTGCCCTGCACCAGATTCCCAACAGAGAGTGGCCCACGATATTGTCTGGGAAACTATCCGGGCGAGCCCTGGAAGCCTTTCGTACTCTGGGTGCTGAGGAAGTGACACAGTATGAGCTAGTTAAGGAGACACTGTTGCGACGGTACGCTGTAACTCCGGACACGTATCGCCGACAGTTTCGGGGCACGGAAAAGAAGCCTAACGATACCCATATGGAATGGGCGCACCGAATGCGGAGAGCGGCAAATCACTGGCTGAGCGGAAGTAAAGCGGTGACTGGGGAGGAAATTTTACAATTGTTTCTCTTAGAACATTTTTATAATGGCATGGAACAGCAAGGGAAGGAATGGCTGCGAGACAGGCGGCCTTCTACCTTAGAAGAAGCAGCCAAATTGGCCGATGAACATTATGACTCCCGTCTTCACGAACCCATGAACTACCGAGCTCCAGCACGGGTCGAACCCAGAGAGGTTTACCGTGCACCCCCTCGTACTGAATTCCGAGCCCCGGTGCCCACAAGGCCCGTCCGACACTCAGGACCACCCAATAACAGCTCTGAGCGTCCCAGACCGACTTGCCACCGATGCAAGCAACCAGGGCATTTCATGGCTAGCTGCCCCCTTAATACGCACCAGACACCCAGGAATTACAATTACCCCTCTGGGTCCTATCGTCCGGCCCGGGCCCTCTGTGTTAACCAAGAGGCCCCTATGGAGGGATATGTGGGGCCGCTTCACGAGGCAGACCCTGTATATGCTGCCTCAGATAACCGCCAGCACCATCGGCAGAGGGTATGGCTCGAGGGGCGATCTACCGAGGGATTGCGAGACACAGGGGCTACTATCACGCTGGTACAGAGTCATTTGGTGCCAGAGCACAAGCGATCCGGACAGACTGTGGCCGTTAGAGTGGCGGGGGGGGATGTGTACAAAATTCCAACAGCTAAAGTGCATCTTGATTGGGGAGCGGGAAAGGGGGCTGTGAACGTGGGCCTAATGGATAATTTACCTGCCGAAGTACTACTGGGCAACGATTTGGGCCCCATGACTTCTGCCTATGCTCCAGTATGCAACAACGAGGCGGACCCAGTGACTACACGGGCCCAAGCCCGGACGGAGCGAGAGCTCTCACCAGTGCGGGAGACACAGGTAAGACCTACCCCGACCTTGCCTGACAGGTTAGGCCCCATACCCTGGGACACCCCAGATGCTTTCGAGGCAGAGTCTAAGACTGACCCGACCTTACAAAAGTACCGGGAACGAGCAGAGACCGGAGGGGGCGGGGCAGATAACGAAACATTCTTATGGGAAAAAGGGAAACTATACCGCTGGACAGAGAAAAGGGGACAGCGTAGGCGACAGCTGGTAGTGCCCCACAAATACCGTCAAGAAATCCTCAAAATAGGCCACGACATCCCCTTAGCAGGCCACCTAGCCGTTACCCGTACCCTACACCGCATTACTCACACGTTCTTTTGGCCAGGGGTGCACGCTGACGTTAGAACTTACTGTAACACCTGCGATGTGTGTCAACGAGTAGGAAGGCGAGGCGATCACCCTAAAGCCCAGCTAGTAAATATGCCCATTGTAGAGGAACCCTTCAGCCGGGTTGCTATTGACCTAGTGGGACCACTGGCTACCCCTAGTCCCTCCGGTAAGCGATACATTCTTACCGTAGTGGACTACGCTACCAGGTACCCAGAGGCTGTCGCCCTATCCAACATACAAGCGGATACGGTAGCGAATGCACTAGTACAGGTGTTCTCCCGGGTAGGATTTCCAAAAGAAATCCTATCCGACCGAGGCACCCAATTTACGGCTGAATTGACCCAACAACTCTGGCAGGTTTGCAAAATTAAGTCCCTCCTGAGCTCCCCATACCACCCCCAGACGAACGGGCTGTGTGAGAGGTTCAATGGGACCCTCAAGCAAATGCTCAAGACGTTCACTCAGGAATACCGAGACTGGGAACGCTTCCTGCCGCACCTCCTATTTGCTTATCGGGAGGTGCCCCAGGAAACGACAGGGTTCTCTCCCTTCGAGTTGCTCTACGGAAGAAAGGTACGGGGACCCCTAAACCTGATCCGGGAGCACTGGGAGGGAGAGATGGAGGCTGACGGTGTCCCCATTGTGCCATACATGCTGGAACTCAGGGACCGAATGGAGCAATTAGCCAAATCCGTGCGGGCTAATCTCCAGTTGGCCCAGAGAAGACAGAAAGTATGGTACGATCGGGGGGCCCGAAAGAGAATCTTCACCATAGGACAAAAGGTGTTAGTACTTAAGCCGGTGAAGACAGACAAATTGCAGGCGTCCTGGCAGGGTCCCTACCAGATCGTAGAGAAAAGGGGAGACACCACTTATGTGATAGCTAGCTGCCACGACAACAATCTTAGAAAGACATTCCATGTAAACATGCTCAAGGAATATTTTGAGCGGCCAGAGAACGTGACGGCCGTATGTTGTTCCCCTCAGGAAGACCCCGACAGTTTACCCATTCCAGACCTATTAGAAAAGAGCCTCCCCACAGGTATAGTGGCGCAGGTTCAGATAGGGGACCGACTTAGCCCCACTGAAAGGGAGCAGCTCAACCAACTCCTCCAGTCTAAACACCTCACCTTCTCCCCGAAGCCAGGGTACACTACTTTAACCACCCACCAGGTAGATACTCCGGGACAAGCTCCCTTGCGCCAGGCTCCGTACCGAATCCCCGAAGCAGTTAGGACAGGAATGAAGAAGGAGATCGATGAGATGCTCCAGCTCAGGGTAATTGAGCCCTCCGATAGTCCCTGGGCCTCCCCAGTTGTCTTGGTGCCCAAGAAAGATGGGACCACCCGGTTCTGCGTAGACTATCGGAGGCTCAATGAAAATACCGTGACGGACGCTTACCCTATGCCCAGGGTAGACGAGCTACTCGATCGTATAGCCAGGGGAAATTACCTGACCACTATTGACCTCTGCAAAGGTTACTGGCAGATTCCCCTGGCCCCGGAGGCTATCCCCAAGTCGGCATTCGTCACCCCATTCGGCTTATATCAGTTTAGGGTAATGCCGTTTGGGATGAAGAATGCCCCAGCTACATTCCAGCGCTTGGTGGATAGGCTCCTGGATGGCTTCCAGAGTTTTGCTTGCGCCTACCTGGACGACATAGCGATCCACAGTGAGTCCTGGGAGGACCACTTAGCTCATGTGGGAATGGTTCTGGATCAGATCCGGGCTGCTGGCCTGACTCTGAAGCCAGAAAAATGCCACTTTGGGATGGCCGAGGTACAGTACCTGGGTCACCGGGTGGGGTGTGGAAAGCAGCGACCAGAGCCGGCCAAAATAGAAGCTGTCGCCAATTGGCCCACCCCCATCACTAAGACTCAGGTCCTAGCCTTCCTGGGCACGGCAGGGTACTATAGACGGTTCGTACCAGACTACAGCACACTTGCCAAACCCCTGACTGACTTGACCAAGAAGAACTTACCTCGACAGGTCCTGTGGTCTCCCCACTGTGAAACGGCTTTCCAGGCTCTCAAAAATGCTCTAATTAACGCTCCTGTCTTGGCGGCCCCAGCCCTTAACAAACGTTTTATCGTCCATACAGATGCTTCCATGTTCGGGCTGGGAGCCGTCCTCAGCCAAGTAGGCGAAGATGGAGGGGAGCATCCAGTTGCCTACATCAGCCGGAAGCTCCTGCCCCGCGAAGTCAGCTATGCAGCGGTCGAAAAGGAGTGTTTGGCTTTGGTGTGGGCATTAAAGAAATTGACTCCCTATTTATATGGTCAGGAGTTCACTCTGGTCACCGACCATAACCCGTTGGTGTGGCTGAACCGGGTCTCTGGAGATAACGGCAGGCTATTACGTTGGAGCTTATCGTTGCAACCCTTCAATTTCACCATTACTTACAGACCTGGGAAACAGAATGGCAACGCCGACGGGTTGTCCAGACAAACCGACCTCAGCCCCGCATAATCAGCGGTCTGGACAGCCTTAGTCTGCCCCGAAAAGGGGTCAGACCGTGTCTGCCAGAGTGTTCCACAGAAAGGGAGCACTGTTACAGAAGCATTAGTTATTTTGTTGTGAAGAGCTTATTTCCCAGCAGCAATGCCTGAACCAGCAAGCCAGCGCCTAAGAAGGGCTCCAAGAAAACCGTAACAAGTATCATTTCATAAAGAGTTAACTCTTTTTTTTTCAGCTTTTAGAAACTATTGTCTAATCACCTCTGGAGCCAGACTGCTAATTGATAAGATGAACTTGTAAACTTGTTATCTTAAGTACTGTAATCCTATTGTGGCCTGTCAAAGGACAGTGCTCTCTATCTAAATGTGTGATGGGGGATTTTGTGCTTCCCCCCCTCTCCCTCTGGGAGTGCCCTGTGTGCATGTAACCTTAATAAAAAGCAGGCTGGGCATCCCAGTCCTGAGTTCTTGTTTGACCCTCAATCGCAGCGTTGACTCGTTTTTGTGGGCAGAAGGGTATCCTAGCGGTACTGCAGCTAAGGGAGATTATTCTATATTTGCGAGACTCATATAGAATACTATGGAAAGCAGCTTCTCCCCTCTTTAGCAATAGGGATCCAGGCTACTAAGCGGTCCATCTCTCAGCGAGACTAAGGGTAACCGTAACAGATGCATTCTTTTTCAAATAATGATAGCAAGAGAACGAAGAAAAATTGATAATAGGAGTAAATTAGAAAGTTGCTTAAAATCGCATGCTCTTTCTGAATTACAAAAGAAAAAAATTGGGTACAGTGTCCCTTTAAATTCAATTTGGAGGGTTCTCCAATTTTTTGGGGCTATCTCTACTCCTACTAATTATGCTATTGTTTCTATAGCAAAATAGTATTTATTTTCCTTTAGATGGTTGTATCTTATTTATGGAAAATTATTTAGTTTCAGGTACTTTTCTTGGTCCTGTGATTTATTTGGATTTTGCAATTGCTTCATTTTTGTTCTGTTTACTTTAAGATCAAGTATCAGATTATGATTTATTTTAGCATTGTTAAGGGACAACATTTACTAGACTAGGTGCTGTTGCATTTGTCTTGTTATTTTGCATTTATTGATTATGCAAGTCCACTGTATTGACTGTTCCTTTAAACTGATCTATCATGCTAATAATTTCATTTTATTGAATATTTTCGCAAATGAGGGTTAATCTATGTCTTTAGCTATTTTAGCTAGAAGAATTTTGTGATTTTTATAAAATCCATATTTCTTTTGTTCTAAGATAATCAATTATTTGTTTTATAATTGGATTCAATTCTTAACTGTTACTCTGGGCTTCAAGATTGAGTTATAAGACTAAAAGTTTAAGCTTATGCTAGTTTGGTTGTTCTTATTAAGGAACGGATTCCTGAATTCTTTCCCAAGTAACATGTTTATAATTGGAAATTTTTCAGTTCGAAATCAGCTCCCTAATATTGCGATGTACGTGCCGTATTCCAGCTTGGCTGGCAAGGGGCAGGTTAAGACTTTTTTGAAATTTATTTGGTTCTATTCGTTCCAAATTTCTTTGATTTTATTCCAGTAAGGCTAACACTTTCTTTAAGTGTGTTTCGGTCCTATATATTTTGGGTACTGTTGAAGCATGGCTGGGCACCCATGGGGTTCAAGCGCTGCTCAGACCTGGAATCTTCTGGGGTATTTCTTCCAGTTCCATTTTTGGGAACTAGGTTTTGGAGTTTTATTCAAACTATTCTACCTTTTGGTCAGTGATAGCATTATTTGTTTTCATTAGATACAATAAATGCATATTTTTCTGTTTTCATTCAGATTATTTTCTGAGGATGCGGAATCTCATATGATTCACTTTGCTCTTCAGGACATAGTTAGAGGATCTTTTTTTCAAAAGCTCTTGATTCCTCACACAAGGGTCACCTTTTTTAGGTTTCCAGATATTTGTGTCTCTGTCTTTGTCTCTATCAGACAAGGGACAATTTTATTTAGTCTCTATTATTTCTTTCAGTTGCTATATATGCATAGAGGTTTTAGGTCTTATGGCCACAGCATTGGATTTAATTCCCTTTGCTCATTTTCAATAGAAAGAACCTTTTCAGTCTTTTATGCTGAATTATGGTGCAGGGATTCTAGGATTTCGCATTTTAAATCTTCGAATCCTAATATTTATCTCTCTTGATTTGGTGGTTAAGATCACCATCATTTAGTTCTACAGGTCTCTTAGTTTCTTTCAACCTGGACCATGATCTCTACAGATGCAAGTCTTTTTGGTTGGGAGGCTGTCTGAGGATCTGTGTCAGCACAAGGGGTTTGGAAATCTCAGGAGGCGAGATTACCATTTGATATTTTAGAACTCCGTGCTTTCTCAGAGTTTTTTTCAGTTTGTTTCTTTTTGAAGAAGAGACGTTTAATGTTTTTCAAACAATATCACTACTATGGTGTATGTCAATCATCAGAGTAGGACTATCAGTCCTTAAGTTGTGACAGAAGTGTCTCGGATATTAGCTTAGGCTAAATCCAGCTCCTATCTAAATTCTGTGGTTTTTATCCCAGGTATAGATATTTGGGAAGCGGATTATCTCTGTTAATCAAGCTTTTCTTCCGGGAGAATGGTCTCTCTTATCCAGATATGTTTTTCATCTCATCTGAATAGAGATCTTCCCAGGGGCCTATTAAGGTCCGGGAATCTTCAGGCGGAAGTAGTGTATGCATTGACATTTCTTTGGAATTATCTTTTTGCCTATTTCTTTCCGCCTCTAGTTCTTCTTCCAAAATTCTTATGGAGTATTTGTTTGTTATGCTGGCAGCTCCAGCATGGCCTCTCAGGTTTTGGTATACGAATCTCATTCAGATGGCCAGTTGCCAACGTTGGACAGCTCCGTTTAAACCAGACCTTTTCTTTCTCAAGGCCATTTTTTCCATCAGGATCTCAAATCATTAAATTTGAAGGGATGGAGTTTGAACGCTTGGTTTTTAGTCATAGAGGTTTTTCTGACTCATTGATTAATACTATGTTTCAGGCTCATAAATCTGTCTCTAGAAAGTTTTATATTGAGTCTGGAAGACCTACTTTTCTTGGCATTCTTTTAAAAATTCATAGAATTTTATTATTTTTTCAGGTTGGTTTGGATAAGGTTTTGTCTTCAGTTCTGGTTCTTTGTTAGGACAAATCTCTACTTTTTCTGTTCTTTTTTCACAGAAAGATTGCTAATCATCCTGATTTTCATTGTGTTGTACAGGCTTTAGTCCATATCAAGCCTGTCATTAATTCAATCTCTCCTCTTTGGAGTCTCAATTTGGTGCTGAGGGCTTTACAGGCTCCTCCGTTTGAAACTATGCATTTTCTGTACATTAAATTACTTTCTTGGAAAAGTATTGTTCCTTAATGACTCCGTCATTAATACTATGTTACAGGCTCGTAAATCTGTGTCTGGAAGACTTAAATTTCTTGGTGTTCTTCTCATCATTTTTCTTGGCATTCTTTTAGAATTCCTAGAATTTTACAGTTCTTCAGGATGCTTTGGATAAAGGTTTGTCTGATTGAAAGGACACATCTCTGCTCTTTCTATTCTTTTTCACAGAAAGATTGCTAATCTTCCTGATATTCATTGTTTTGTACAGGCTTTGGTTCGTATAAAACCTGTCATTAAGTCAATTTCTCCTCCTTGGAGTTTGAATTTGGTTCTGGGGGCTCTTCAAGCTCCTCCGTTTGAACCTATGCATTCACTGGATATTAAATTACTTTCTTGGAAAGTTTTGTTTCTTTTGGCCATCTCTTCTGCTAGAAGAGTTTCTGAATTATCTGCTCTTTCTTGTGAGTCTCCTTTTCTGATTTTTCATCAGGATAAGGCGGTTTTGCGAACTTCATTTAAATTTTTACCTAGGTTGTGAATTCTAACAACATTAGTAGAGAAATTGTGGTTCCTTCGTTGTGTCCTAATCCTAAGAACTCTAAGGAAAGATCGTTGCATTCTTTGGATGTAGTTAGAGCTTTGAAATATTATGTTGAAGCTACTAAAGATTTCCGAAAGACTTCTAGTCTATTTGTTATCTTTTCTGGTTCTAGGAAAGGTCAAAAGGCTTCTGCCATTTCTTTGGCATCTTGGTTAAAATCCTTGATTCATCATGCTTATGTCGAGTCGGGTAGAACTCCACCTCAAAGGATTACAGCTCATTCTACTAGGTCAGTCTCTACTTCCTGGGCATTTAGGAATGAAGCTTCGGTTGATCAGATTTGCAAAGCAGCAACTTGGTCTTCTTTGCATACTTTTACTAAATTCTACCATTTTGATGTGTTTTCTTCTTCTGAAGCAGTTTTTGGTAGAAAAGTACTTCAGGCAGCTGTTTCAATTTGATTCTTCTGCTTATAATTTCATTTTTTTTCATTATAAGATTTAAACTTTATTTTGGGGTGTGGATTATTTTTCAGCGGAATTGGCTGTCTTTATTTTATCCCTCCCTCTCTAGTGACTCTTGCGTGGAAGATCCACATCTTGGGTATTCATTATCCCATACGTCACTAGCTCATGGACTCTTGATAATTACATGAAAGAAAACATAATTTATGTAAGAACTTACCTGATAAATTAATTTCTTTCATATTAGCAAGAGTCCATGAGGCCCACCCTTTTTTGAGGTGGTTATGATTTTTTTGTATAAAGCACAATTATTCCAATTCCTTATTTTATATGCTTTCGCACTTTTCTCTTATCACCCCACTTCTTGGCTATTCGTTAAACTGATTTGTGGGTGTGGTGAGGGGTGTATTTATAGGCATTTTGAGGTTTGGGAAACTTTGCCCCTCCTGGTAGGAATGTATATCCCATACGTCACAAGCTCATGGACTCTTGCTAATATGAAAGAAATGAATTTATCAGGTAAGTTCTTACATAAATTATGTTTTTCAGCACACAGTGTTTCTACTGCAGCAAGGGGTTTCTGGCTAAGGAAATGCAAATACAAATCACAGACTCTGATATTTTACATTCTAATCCCCATTATACATTAACTACATGTATAAATGCATGTGACATAAGCACCCACCACATAACCTAGTTTATGACTGAAGCATAAGTGCAGTACAACCACTTAACTTAGTCAATGCATGGGATGTTAGAGTAGTACCACCACAGAACCTAGTCTATGCATGGGATGTTAGAGTAGTACCACCACATAACCTAGTCTATGCATGGGATGTTAGAGTAGTACCACCACATAACCTAGTCTGTGCATGGGATGTTAGAGCAGTACCACCACATAACCTAGTCTGTGCATGGGATGTTAGAGTAGTACCACCACTTAACCTAGTCTGTGCATGGGATGTTAGAGTAGTACCACCACTTAACCTAGTCTGTGCATGGGATGTTAGAGTAGTACCACCACTTAACTTAGTCTGTGCATGGGATGTTAGAGTAGTACCACCACTTAACCTAGTCTGTGCATGGGATATTAGAGTAGTACCACCACTTAACCTAGTCTGTGCATGGGATGTTAGAGTAGTACCACCACTTAACCTAGTCTGTGCATGGGATGTAAGAGCAGTACCACCACATAACCCAGTCTGTGCATGGGATGTTAGAGTAGTACCATGACATAACCTAGTCTGTGCATGAGATGTTAGAGTAGTACCACCACTTAACCTAGTCTGTGCATGGGATGTTAGAGTAGTACCACCACTTAACCTAGTCTGTGCATGGGATGTTAGAGTAGTACCATCACATAACCTAGTCTGTGCATGGGATGTTAGAGCAGTACCACCACTTAACCTAGTCTGTGCATGGGATGTTAGAGCAGTACCACCACATAACCTAGTCTGTGCATGGGATGTTAGAGCAGTACCACCACTTAACCTAGTCTGTGCATGGGATTTTAGAGTAGTACCACCACTTAACCTAGTCTGTGCATGGGATGTTAGAGTAGTACCACCACATAACCTAGTCTGTGCATGGGATGTTAGAGCAGTACCACCACTTAACCTAGTCTGTGCATGGGATGTTAGAGTAGTACCACCACATAACCTAGTCTGTGCATGGGATGTTAGAGCAGTACCACCACTTAACCTAGTCTGTGCATGGGATGTTAGAGCAGTACCACCACTTAACCTAGTCTGTGCATGGGATGTTAGAGCAGTACCACCACATAACCTAGTCTGTGCATGGGATGTTAGAGCAGTACCACCACATAACCTTGTCTGTGCATGGGATGTTAGAGTAGTACCACCACATAACCTAGTCTGTGCATGGGATGTTAGAGTAGTACCACCACTTAACCTAGTCTGTGCATGGGATGTTAGAGTAGTACCACCACATAACCTAGTCTGTGCATGGGATGTTAGAGTAGTACCACCACATAACCTAGTCTGTGCATGGGATGTTAGAGTAGTACCACCACATAACCTAGTCTGTGCATGGGATGTTAGAGTAATACCATCACTTAACCTAGTCTGTGCATGGGATGTTAGAGCAGTACCACCACATAACCTAGTCTGTGCATGGGATGTTAGAGCAGTACCATCACTTAACCTAGTCTGTGCATGGGATGTTAGAGCAGTACCACCACATAACCTAGTCTGTGCATGGGATGTTAGAGCAGTACCACCACATAACCTAGTCTGTGCATGGGATGTTAGAGCAGTACCACCACATAACCTAGTCTGTGCATGGGATGTTAGAGCAGTACCACCACTTAACCTAGTCTGTGCATGGGATGTTAGAGTAGTACCATCACATAACCTAGTCTGTGCATGGGATTTTAGAGTAATACCACCACTTAACCTAGTCTGTGCATGGGATGTTAGAGTAGTACCACCACTTAACCTAGTCTGTGCATGGGATGTTAGAGCAGTACCACAACATAACCTAGTCTGTGCATGGGATGCTAGAGTAGTACCACCACATAACCTAGTCTGTGCATGGGATGTTAGAGTAGTACCACCACATAACCTAGTCTGTGCATGGGATGTTAGAGTAGTACCATCACTTAACCTACTCTGTGCATGGGATGTTAGAGCAGTACCACCACATAACCTAGTCTGTGCATGGGATGTTAGAGCATTACCATCACTTAACCTAGTCTGTGCATGGGATGTTAGAGCAGTACCACCACATAACCTAGTCTGTGCATGGGATGTTAGAGCAGTACCACCACATAACCTAGTCTGTGCATGGGATGTTAGAGTAGTACCACCACATAACCTAGTCTGTGCATGGGATGTTAGAGTAGTACCACCACATAACCTAGTCTGTGCATGGGATGTTAGAGCAGTACCACCACATAACCTCGTCTGTGCATGGGATGTTAGAGCAGTACCACCACTTAACCTAGTCTGTGCATGGGATGTTAGAGAAGTACCATCACATAACCTAGTCTGTGCATGGGATTTTAGAGTAGTACCACAACATAACCTAGTCTGTGCATGGGATGTTAGAGTAGTACCACAACATAACCTAGTCTGTGCATGGGATGTTAGAGTAGTACCAACACATAACTTAGTCTGTGCATGGGATTTTAGAGTAGTACCACCACTTAACCTAGTCTGTGGATGGGATGTTAGAGCAGTACCACCACTTAACCTAGTCTGTGCATGGGATGTTAGAGTAGTACCACAACATAACCTAGTCTGTGCATGGGATGCTAGAGTAGTACCACAACATAACCTAGTCTGTGCATGGGATGTTAGAGTAGTACCACAACATAACCTAGTCTGTGCATGGGATGTTAGAGTAGTACCACAACATAACCTAGTCTGTGCATGGGATGTTAGAGTAGTACCACAACATAACCTAGTCTGTGCATGGGATGTTAGAGCAGTACCACCACTTAACCTAGTCTGTGCATGGGATGTTAGAGCAGTACCACCACATAACCTAGTCTGTGCATGGGATGTTAGAGCAGTACCACCACTTAACCTAGTCTGTGCATGGGATGTTAGAGTAGTACCACCAAATAACCTAGTCTGTGCATGGGATGTTAGAGCAGTACCACCACATAACCTAGTCTGTGCATGGGATGTTAGAGCAGTACCACCACATAACCTAGTCTGTGCATGGGATGTTAGAGCAGTACCACCACATAACCTAGTCTGTGCATGGGATGTTAGAGCAGTACCACCACATAACCTAGTCTGTGCATGGGATGTTAGAGCAGTACCACCACATAACCTAGTCTGTGCATGGGATGTTAGAGTAGTACCATCACATAACCTAGTCTGTGCATGGGATGTTAGAGCAGTACCACCACTTAACCTAGTCTGTACATGGGATGTTAGAGCAGTACCACCACATAACCTAGTCTGTGCATGGGATGTTAGAGTAGTACCACAACATAACCTAGTCTGTGCATGGGATGTTAGAGCAGTACCACCACTTAACCTAGTCTGTGCATGGGATGTTAGAGCAGTACCACCACATAACCTAGTCTGTGCATGGGATGTTAGAGCAGTACCACCACTTAACCTAGTCTGTGCATGGGATGTTAGAGTAGTACCACCACATAACCTAGTCTGTGCATGGGATGTTAGAGCAGTACCACCACATAACCTAGTCTGTGCATGGGATGTTAGAGTAGTACCACCACATAACCTAGTCTGTGCATGGGATGTTAGAGCAGTACCACCACTTAACCTAGTCTGTGCATGGGATGTTAGAGTAGTACCACCACATAACCTAGTCTGTGCATGGGATGTTAGAGTAGTACCACCACATAACCTAGTCTGTGCATGGGATGTTAGAGTAGTACCACCACATAACCTAGTCTGTGCATGGGATGTTAGAGTAGTACCATCACATAACCTAGTCTGTGCATGGGATGTTAGAGCAGTACCACCACTTAACCTAGTCTGTACATGGGATGTTAGAGCAGTACCACCACATAACCTAGTCTGTGCATGGGATGTTAGAGTAGTACCACAACATAACCTAGTCTGTGCATGGGATGTTAGAGCAGTACCACCACTTAACCTAGTCTGTGCATGGGATGTTAGAGCAGTACCACCACATAACCTAGTCTGTGCATGGGATGTTAGAGCAGTACCACCACTTAACCTAGTCTGTGCATGGGATGTTAGAGTAGTACCACCACATAACCTAGTCTGTGCATGGGATGTTAGAGCAGTACCACCACATAACCTAGTCTGTGCATGGGATGTTAGAGTAGTACCACCACATAACCTAGTCTGTGCATGGGATGTTAGAGCAGTACCACCACTTAACCTAGTCTGTGCATGGGATGTTAGAGTAGTACCACCACATAACCTAGTCTGTGCATGGGATGTTAGAGCAGTACCACCACATAACCTAGTCTGTGCATGGGATGTTAGAGCAGTACCACCACATAACCTAGTCTGTGCTGTGCATGGGATTTTAGAGCAGTACCACCACATAACCTAGTCTGTGCATGGGATGTTAGAGCAGTACCACCACATAACCTAGTCTGTGCATGGGATGTTAGAGCAGTACCACCACAGAACCTAGTCTGTGCATGGGATGTTAGAGCAGTACCACCACATAACCTAGTCTGTGCATGGGATGTTAGAGCAGTACCACCACATAACCTAGTCTGTGCATGGGATGTTAGAGCAGTACCACCACATAACCTAGTCTGTGCATGGGATGTTAGAGCAGTACCACCACAGAACCTAGTCTGTGCATGGGATGTTAGAGCAGTACCACCACATAACCTAGTCTGTGCATGGGATGTTAGAGCAGTACCACCACATAACCTAGTCTGTGCATGGGATGTTAGAGCAGTACCACCACATAACCTAGTCTGTGCATGGGATGTTAGAGCAGTACCACCACATAACCTAGTCTGTGCATGGGATGTTAGAGCAGTACCACCACATAACCTAGTCTGTGCATGGGATGTTAGAGCAGTACCACCACATAACCTAGTCTGTGCATGGGATGTTAGAGCAGTACCACCACATAACCTAGTCTGTGCATGGGATGTTAGAGCAGTACCACCACATAACCTAGTCTGTGCATGGGATGTTAGAGCAGTACCACCACATAACCTAGTCTGTGCATGGGACATAACAGCAGCGCTACTACATAACCTAGTTTATGACTGGAGCATAAGGGCAGCACCACCACTTATCCTAGTCTGTGCATGGGACATAAATTCAGCACCATCATATAATCTAGTTTGAGTCTGTTCTAGGTACTCTTGCCCACCTCATAATGCAAGAAATCGGGTTGCCACCTTGCCCAGGGTGTGCAAGGAGGAACATGACCAATGCTGCCCAGCAGCACTATTCATGTGATGACCAGATACATAATACATGTTTCTCACTGCACATCCTGCAGCATGTGCAACTCATAACTGTCCAGGAAAACATGACTGAGTTAGCGACCCTAGCAAGAAACCAACCTCACGCTGATGCACCTTCTTAAAGGGACATTAAAACACTGATTTATTTTATTGCATCTTAAATAGAGTGTTTTAAAATGTATTTTGAAACTGATTTTCCTGTCCAGAATAAGCATTTTTTCATATTTGTTTGGGTTTGTCCCTGTTCCCCAAGAGAACATATAAATACATAAATACATATGCACACACACATATACAGTTGTGCTTATAAGTTTACATACCCTGGCAGAATTTATGATTTCTTGGCCATTTTTCAGAGAATATGAATGATAGCACAAAAACTTTTCTTTCACTCATGGTTAGTGTTTGGCTGAAGCCATTTATTATCAATCAACTGTGTTTACTCTTTTTAAATCATAATGACAACAGAAACTACCCAAATGACCATGATTCAAAGTTTACATACCCTGGGGATTTTGGCCTGATAACATGCACACAAGTTGACACAAAGGGGATTGAATGGCTATTTAAGGTAACCATCCTCACCTGTGATCTGTTTTCTTGTAATTAGTGTGTGTATAAAAGGTCAATGAGTTTCTGGACTCCTGACAGACCCTTGCATCTTTCATCCAGTGCTGCACTGACGATTCTGGATTCTGAGTCATGGAGAAAGCAAAAGAATTATCAAACGATCTGCGGAAAAAGGTAGTTGAACTGTATAAAACAGGAAAGGGATATAAAAAGATATCCAAGGAATTGAGAATGCAAATCAGCAGTGTTCAAACTCTAATCAAGAAGTGGAAAATGAGGGGTTCTGTTGAAACCAAACCAACTAAAATTCCAGCCACAACTGCCAGGAAAATTGTTCGGGATGCAAAGACAAACCCACAAAGAACTTCAGGTGAAATACAGGACTCTCTGAAAACATTTGGTGTGGCTGTTTCAAGATGCACAATAATGAGGCACTTGAAGAAAGATGGGCTGCATGGTCGAGTCGCCAGAAGAAAGCCGTTACTACGCAAATGCCACAAAGTATCCCACTTACCATACGCCAAAAAGCACAGAGACAAGCCTCAAACCTTCTGGCACAAAGTAATTTGGAGTGATGAGACCAAAATTGAGCTTTTTGTCCACAACCATAAATGCTACATTTGGAGAGGAGTCAACAAGGCCTATGTGAAACACGGAGGTGGATCGCTGATGTTTTGAGGATGTGTGAGCTACAAAGGCACAGGAAATTAGGTCAGAATTGATGGCAAGATGAATGCAGTATGTTATCAAACAGAACCCCTCATTTTCCACTTCTTGATTAGAGTTTGAACACTGCTGAATTGCATTCTCAATTCCTTGGATATCTTTTTATATCCCGTCCTTTTTCATACAGTTCAACTACCTTTTCCCGCAGATCCTTTGACAATTCTTTTGCTTTCTTCATGACTCAGAATCCAGAAAGGTCAGTGCAGCACTGGATGAAAGATGCAAGGGTCTGTCATGAGTCCAGAAACTCATAGACCTTTTATACACACACACTAATTACAAGCAAACAGATCACAGGTAAGGATGGTTCCCTTTAATAGCCATTCAAACCCCTTTGTGTCAACTTCTGTGCATGTTATCAGGCCAAAATCACCAGGGTATGTAAACTTTTAATCAGGGTCATTTGGATTGTTTCTGTTGTCATTATGATTTAAAAAGAGTAAACACAGTTGATTGATAATAAATGGCTTCAGCCAAACACTAACCATGAGTGAAAGAAAAGTTTTTGTGTTATCATTCATATTCTCTGAAAAATGGCCAAGAAATCATAAATTCTGCCAGGGTATGTAAACTTATGAGCACAACTGTATATATATATATATATATATATATATATATATATATATATATATATATATATATATATATATATACACACACACACACACACACGTCATCTTTGGACTTGTATATTTATGTATCTCTATGTTAAAGCCTTTTGCCTGCCTTTTTCTTCTAACACATGAGACTTCATATTTTGGAGCCTTTATACATTTTGTGGGTAATTATTTTTTTTTAATCATTTTTATCAGATAGTGTTATTATGAGTGTAAGTGTACTTTGTAATGTATTTGTGATGTGTTTAGTGAAACTTTTTTGTTTTGCGAAACAGTTAACCAGAGTTCTGAGGATGCGGTAATCATTCTAGCGTATATTACGATTGCACTTAAGCGATCACGTTTACTTTCAACTTGTAATACGAGTGGAAAACCTGGCATGCGCAAACGCCTGCTCTAAACCCCTTTTTACTCGCCCATAACTCTAAACGCACCACTCGTAATCTAGCTGTATGTGTTTAAACTCTTTGCAGTGGTTAAACTCACAGTTATATGTATGCAATAGTGCAATAATAAAATGCCCCAACAAATTACAGCATTTTCTTTTTTACACTTTTGTGTACCTTTAAAGGAACATTAAAAACTAATAACATTTTATGCACCTTACTCTAATTATGGGTCTGAAGAAAAGTCGCAGCACATGTGCAAACAAAGGTAAACACTGGAATGCAGTTTTATGCTACATTTCAACCTGGAGTCAGCCATGACTGGAGAAAGGCGGGGCATATCCTCAATTGTATGCTAGTGTTTATTGTCCCTTTAATAATGTGGGGCTCATTTTAAAGGGACATAATACCCGTATGCTAAATCACTTGGAAGTGAAGCAGCGTAACTGTAAATAGCTGACAGGAAAATATCAAAAGAAGAACTCTATGTAATAAAGGAAGATATCAAGTCCCTTTAAATTAGTTATTCATAATCTTTTTTAGATAGCCACATATAGATAGAGGAAGCATTTCATTGTAATATACCATCATATATCCCTTTTTTATTAGGTAAACACTATATTTCTCATATTTATAGATTGCTTAGTTATATGTTAATTTGTATGTTTTCTTACTTTTTCAGAATTATTCCAATTTTTCTTATCCACCGCCCTGCAAACAATATCCCATATGCAACAGTAGAAGAGGAACTCTTAGGAGACTTTGTGAAGTATTCCGTTAGGGATGGAAAGGAAATCAACTTTTTAAGACGAGATTCTGAAGCTGGACAAAAATGCTGCACATTCCAGCACTGGGTATATGAGAAGACCAATGGAAATTTACTTGTCACAGATATGCAAGGTAATAATATACTGCATGCTAAATTGTAATGTAATGCTTTGTGCTTGAGAAAGAAATACCTGCCATGATTATTTGTGTAACTGAAGGAAATATAATAAGGATCATTGGCTCAGTATATTATTTTGTGTATTTTGCACTTAATTCTTTTATATGTGCATAATGTATATTAGTAACTAAGCAGTATGTTGCAAAATATCTGCATACCTAATAAATATTTTAAAACCATTTAATTCACTTACGGCTAGATTTAGAGTTTGGCGTTAGCCGTCAAAACCAGCGTTAGAGGCTCCTAACGCTGGTTTTGGCCGCCCGCTGGTATTTAGAGTCAGTCAGGAAAGGGTCTAACGCTCACTTTGCATCCGCGATTTTTCAATACCGCAGATCCCCCTACGCCATTTGCGTATCCTATCTTTTCAATGGGATCTTTCTAACGCCGGTATTTAGAGTCTTGGCTGAAGTGAGCGTTAGAAACCTAACGACAAAACTCCAGCCGCAGAAAAAAGTCAGTAGTTAAGAGCTTTTTGGGCTAACTACGGTTTATAAAGCTCTTTACTACTGTGCTCTAACGTACACTAACACCCATAAACTACCTATGTACCCCTAAACCGAGGCCCCCCCACATCGCCGCCACTCTATTAAAATTTTTTAACCCCTAATCTGCCGACCGCACACCGCCGCCAGCTACGTTATCCCTATGTACCCCTAATCTGCTGCCCCTAACACAGTCGACCCCTACATAATATTTATTAACCCCTAAACTGCCGCCCCCAATGTCGCCTCCACCTACCTACAATTATTAACCCCTAATCTGCCGACCGGACCTCACCGCTACTATAATAAAGTTATTAACCCCTAATCCGCCTCACTCCCGCCTCACTAACCCTATAATAAATAGTATTAACCCCTAATCTGCCCTCCCTAACATCGCCGACACCTAACTTCAAGTATTAACCCCTAATCTGCCGACCGGACCACACCGCTACTCTAATAAATTTTTTAACCCCTAAAGCTAAGTCTAACCCTAACACTAACACTCCCCTAAGTTAAATATAATTTAAATCTAACAAAATAAATTAACTCTTATTAAATAAATTATTCCTATTTAAAGCTAAATACTTACCTGTAAAATAAACCCTAATATAGCTACAATATAAATTATAATTATATTGTAGCTATTTTAGGATTAATTTTTATTTTACAGGCAACTTTGTAATTATTTTAACCAGGTACAATAGCTATTAAATAGTTAATAACTATTTAATAGCTACCTAGTTAAAATAATTACAAAATTACCTGTAAAATAAATCCTAACCTAAGTTACAATTAAACCTAACACTACACTATCAATAAATAAATTAAATAAAATATCTACAATGATCTACAATTAAACCTAACACTACACTATCAATAAATTAATTAAATACAATACCTACAAATAAATACAATTAAATAAACTAACTAAAGTACAAAAAATAAAAAAGAACTAAGTTACAAAAAAGAAAAAAATATTTACAAACATTAGAAAAATATTACAATTTTAAACTAATTACACCTACTCTAAGCCCCCTAATAAAATAACAAAGCCCCCCAAAATAAAAAAATGCCCTACCCTATTCTAAAATTAAAATAGAAAAGCTCTTTTACCTTACCAGCCCTTAAAAGGGCCCTTTGTGGGGCATCCCCCAAAGAATTCAGCTCTTTTGCCTGTAAAAAAAAACATACAATACCCCCCCAACATTACAACCCACCACCCACATACCCCTAATCTAACCCAAACCCCCTTAAATAAACCTAACACTAAGCCCCTGAAGATCTCCCTACCTTGTCTTCACCACACCGGGTCCCGATCGGTCCAGAAGAGCCTCCGAAGTCTTTATCCAAGCCCAAGCGGGGGCTGAAGAGTGATGTCCATCCTCCGGCTGAAGTCTTGATCCAAGCGGCGGCTAAAGAATTCCATCTTCGGGCAGAAGTCTTCATCCTATCCGGGCAGAAGAGTCGATCCGGACCGGCAAACATCTTCATCCAAGCCGCATCTTCTATGTTCTTCCATCCGATGACGAGCGGCTCCATCTTGAAGACCTCCGGCGCGGATCCATCCTCTTCTTCCGACGACTAGACGACGAATGAAGGTTCCTTTAAGGGACGTCATCCAAGATGGCGTCCCTCGAATTCCGATTGGCTGATAGGATTCTATCAGCCAATCGGAATTAAGGTAGGAAAATTCTGATTGGCTGATGGAATCAGCCAATCAGATTCAAGTTCAATTCCGATTGGCTGTTCCGATCAGCCAATAGAATGCGAGCTCAATATGACTGGCTGATCGGATCAGCCAATCGGATTGAACGTGAATCTGATTGGCTGATTCCATCAGCCAATCAGAATTTTCCTACCTTAATTCCGATTGGCTGATAGAATCCTATCAGCCAATCGGAATTCGAGGGACGCCATCTTGGATGACGTCATTTAAAGGAACCTTCATTCGGATTTAGGACGTCGGAAGAAGAGGATGGATCCGCGCCGGAGGTCTTCAAGATGGAGCCGCTTGTCATCGGATGATAGAAGATGCCGCTTGGAAGAAGATGGTTGCCGGTCCGGATCTCCTCTTCTGCGCGGATAGGATGAAGACTTTGGAGCCTCTTCTGGACCTCTTCAGCCGCCGCTTGATAGAAGACTTCAGCCGGATGATGGATCTCCAGCCCCCGCTTGGGCTTGGATGAAGACTTCGGAGCCTGGAGCGATCGGTGATACCTGGCATGGTGAAGACAAGGTAGGAAGATCTTCAGGGGCTTAGTGTTAGGTTTATTTAAGGGGGGTTTGGGTTAGATTAGGGGTATGTGGGTGGTGGGTTGTAGTGTTGGGGGGGGGTATTGTATGTTTTTTTTTACAGGCAAAAGAGCTGAATTCTTTGGGGCATGCCCCGCAAAAAGGCCCTTTTAAGGGCTGGTAAGGTAAAAGAGCTTTTCTATTTTAATTTTAGAATAGGGTAGGGCATTTTTTTATTTTGGGGGGCTTTGTTATTTTATTAGGGGGCTTAGAGTAGGTGTAATTAGCTTAAAATTGTTGTAATATTTTTATTATGTTTGTAATTAATTTTTTTATTTTTTGTAACTTAGCTTTTTTTATTTTTTGTACTTTAGTTAGTTTATTTATTTGCATTTATTTGTAGGTATTTTATGTAATTAATTTATTGATAGTGTAGTGTTAGGTTTAATTGTAGATAATTGTAGGTATTTTATTTTATTAATTTATTGATAGTGTAGTGTTAGGTTTAATTGTAACTTAGGTTAGGATTTATTTTACAGGTAATTTTGTAATTATTTTAACTAGGTAGCTATTAAATAGTTATTAACTATTTAATAGCTATTGTACCTGGTTAAAATAAATACAAAGTTGCCTGTAAAATAAATATAAATCCTAAAATAGCTACAATATAATTATAATTTATATTGTAGCTATATTAGGGTTTATTTTACAGGTAAGTATTTAGCTTTAAATAGGAATAATTTATTTAATAAGAGTTAATTTATTTCGTTAGATTTAAATTATATTTAACTTAGGGGGGTGTTAGGGTTAGGGTTAGACTTAGCTTTAGGGGTTAATAAATTTATTAGAGTAGCGGCGAGGTCCGGTCGGCAGATTAGGGGTTAATAGTTGAAGTTAGGTGTCAGCGATGTTAGGGCAGATTAGGGGTTAATACTATTTATTATAGGGTTAGTGAGGCGGATTAGGGGTTAAAACATTTATTATAGTAGCGGTGAGGTCCGGTCGGCAGATTAGGGGTTAATTATTGTAGGTAGCTGGCGGCGACGTTGTGGGAGGCAGATTAGGGGTTAATAAATATAATATAGGGGTCGGCGGTGTTAGGGGCAGCAGATTAGGGGTACATAGGGATAACGTAGGTTGGGGCGGTGTACGGAGCGGCAGATTAGGGGTTAAAAATAATATGCAGGGGTCAGCGATAGCGGGGGCGGCAGATTAGGGGTTAATAAGTGTAAGGTTAGGGGTGTTTAGACTTGGGGTACATGTTAGGGTGTTAGGTGCAGACTTAGAAAGTGTTTTCCCATAGGAAACAATGGGGCTGCGTTAGGAGCTGAACGCTGCTTTTTTGCAGGTGTTTTTTTTTCAGCTCAAACTGCCCCATTATTTCCTATGGGGGAATCGTGCATGAGCACGTTTTTGAAGCTGGCTGCGTCCGTAAGCACCGCTGGTATTGAGAGTTGCAGTGGCGGTAAATTATGCTCTACGCTCCCTTTTTGGAGCCTAACGCACTGAAAACACAGCCATTCTGTGAACTCTAAATACCAGCGGTATTTAAAAGGTGCGGGGGGAAAAAAGCCAGCGTTAGCTACGCGGGTCGTTACCGACAAAACTCTAAATCTAGGCGTTATATTTTTAGGAAAATGTGCATTGCAGTCCAGGAATATACCATTACAAAAACTGTTTTAGTTTGTTTCCTTTGTCTCCTTTTCTACAGACAATTAAAGGAACATGAAATATTTTTTTCATGATTGCAATTTTAGCCAACTTTTCTCTTGGTATCATTTGTTGAAAATTACACATAGGTAGAGGTTTTGGGGCATATTTAACAATGTGCGAGCGGACATGATAAGAAGTAGCGTATCATGTCCGCTGCACATCGCTGCACATCTATATAAATAAGTTCCTGCACTAATCAAGCTCTCCACTGTGTAGAATGTTGCAGGGTAATGGTACTTGGCTCTGAAGGGTGCATCCCAGCATCATGATTGAAAAACAATTAAATTACAGGAGAAGCATGCAAAATAAATAAGAAAAGCACATTGCAAGCCTCTTGTTTATGCATTTTAAACCCATAGAAACCTAGAATGGGAAGGACCCAACTATTTCCCCATATCAAAAGACAACAAAGTATTACTCTCCTGTACATGAGGGGTTCACTTGATGGCTTTGCTTATTCGCTGGCTTTACACAATGCCCAGAAGCACATCCTCTTTGCTAATGGTGGGTGACTGTTAAGGGGCTCATTCCTCCCAACCACCTACAAGGCCCCTCATTTGAAACATGGGCCTTTTGAAACATTCCTTTTAAAATGGGGGGTCCTGAGACTCTGTAAGATGCAGGGGATTAGAGTAACCATTGTGAACACTTGCATCAGCACTTAAACTGCTGTTTTCCTGAGTGGGCTCTAACACAGCCCCTATCTCCCTTCATCCTTTTTCTTTTGTGCTAATGGAACAAGTGATTTCTCAAATTAGTCAGTTTGTCCCCCTGGATGAAGGTGAAAATTGAACATGTGATTATGTACCCCACTGGATACCAGGGGGGATATTTATCAAAGGTCTGGCGTACCTGATCCAACAGTGCGGATCAGGTCCGCCAGACCTCGCTGAATGCAGAGAGCAATACGCTCTCCGTATTCAGCATTGAGCCAGCAGCTCTTGTGAGCTGCTGGTGCAACGCCGCCCCCTGCAGCTTCGCTGACAGCAGGGAGGTGTCAATCAACCTGATCGTACTTGATCGGGTTGATTTTCGGCGATGTGTGTCTGCCTGCTCAGAGCAGAGGGACAGGGTTATGGAGTAGCGGTCTTTAGACCGCTGCTTCATAACTGCTGTTTCTGGCGAGCCTGCAGGAGAAACACGGACCCTCAAGCTCCATCCAGAGCTTGATAGATAGGCCACCAGGAGGGTTTTAATGAAGAGAGATGTAGGCTGTTAACCCCTTAATGACCACAATGTACCCTGTATGTCACTGGTCGTTAAGGGTTTTTTCAGGACATAATAGCACAAGTCTAGCAAGAACACGCTATTAATGCCCTCCCTCCAGAAGGCTTTGTGGAATAGAGCAGTCTCAACGTTGGTGGCAAGACCGCACTATAAAACAATTGAGTCCCAAAAAAAGGCCAGCGACATAATTAAGGGTGGCGGGATGTGGGATATTATAGAAGCCAGTGACTTAGTCAGGAGGATTTAGGGGTGGAGTCATGGCAAACTGGGGTATGTTATGTTGGGGCAGAACTTGACAGGGGTGAACAGCAGTGGGGTAAGAGTTGGGCAGAGCTGAATGGCCCGTGAGTGATATTCCTATTGCTATACTATAGTCACATATAATATCTTAACCTATTAAAAGGACATTAAACTTCAAACTTAATAACTCTTCCAAATTGCCTTAAAGGTTTGCTTCACATTGCCTAAACCAGCTATATGATTTGCAGCATTTGGAAGAAAACCTAAGTCACAGAAGCAAGAGGTCTCTGTATACTGCAGTAACGGTATAAACCTATAGTACAGTACTGAGGTATACAGCAGTAAAGGTATAAATCCATAGTGACTTGAATGTACCTTTAAGCACAAACAAGCAGTGATATGTTACTGCCAATGCAAAAAATTCTGCCTCATAAATGATTAGGAAATAAACTTACTATATGTGAATATTATACAGTGTTGAACAACAAGCATAATGAAATAAAATGCACCAATAAGTCTGAAAAAATAATGCAAAATGCCACTTCAAATTAGAAGCAGTGATGTTTATTTTTTTAAAGTATATCAAGCTGAAAAGTAATTTAGACATATTTTTTTCATGTCTAGGGAGGTGGCAGACAACCCATATTACTAATTTGTGAACAGGATTTATGTGTAGGGAAGAAAAAGTTAGGAAATCAGTGAGAGAATAGAAAGGGACTTGTGATCTGGATAAAGTTTATATAAGGACATGTTCTGAGAGCGATAGAATAGGAAGGAGGAGAATGGCGTGAGATATCAGCAACATGATAAAAAAAACAGGTGCAAAACCAGCGCTGATGGCTTGACCTAGGGGATATCTGTCTGAAGTCAGCATTGTTTCTATGATAAACAGTGATTACAGGATTTCTAGCTCATATACAAATATGCAGTGCTTAAAGCAAGACTACTTTTTTAAGCAGAAAGGCACATGGTTGTTTAAACTGAAATGGACATTAGTGTATATCAGTTCTGAACAGAAGCATTTTAACAGTACAATTGCTCTGTGCACCTACACTGAGATGCTGCATCTACACATAGGGGCTGATTTATCATAGTGCAGGCGGACATCGATAAATGCCGACTGTATACTCTAACTGCATTTAGCATTGCACAAGCATTTCTCGTGAAATGCTTGTGCAATGCCGCCCCCTGCACATTCTCGGCCAATCGGATGCTAGCAGGGGGTGTCAATTAACCTGATCGTATCCGATCAGGCTGATTGCTGTCCGCCGCCTCAGAGGTAGTGGACGAGTTAAGGAGCAGTGGTCTTAAGACCGCTGCTTCTTAACGTAAATTTTTTCTGCAAGCCGGAAAGTACAGGGGTAGATAGCAGCATCCGCTGCTTGTTAAATCTACCCCATAGGGTGCTCGTATTGAGTCAGAAATAATTCTCTAAAGACCACTGCAAAATGATTAGTTTCTCTGGTTTTACTATTTATACAGGGAGTGCAGAATTATTAGGCAAGTTGTATTTTTGAGGATTAATTTTATTATTGAACAACAACCATGTTCTCAATGAACCCAAAAAACTCATTAATATCAAAGCTGAATATTTTTGGAAGTAGTTTTTAGTTTGTTTTTAGTTTTAGCTATTTTAAGGGGATATCTGTCTGTGCAGGTGACTATTACTGTGCATAATTATTAGGCAACTTAACAAAAAACAAATATATACCCATTTCAATTATTTATTTTTACCAGTGAAACCAATATAACATCTCAACATTCACAAATATACATTTTTGACATTCAAAAACAAAGCAAAAACAAATCAGTGACCAATATAGCCACCTTTCTTTGCAAGGACACTCAAAAGCCTGCCATCCATGGATTCTGTCAGTGTTTTGATCTGTTCACCATCAACATTGCGTGCAGCAGCAACCACAGCCTCCCAGACACTGTTCAGAGAGGTGTACTGTTTTCCCTCCTTGTAAATCTCACATTTGATGATGGACCACAGGTTCTCAATGGGGTTCAGATCAGGTGAACAAGGAGGCCATGTCATTAGATTTTCTTCTTTTATACCCTTTCTTGCCAGCCACGCTGTGGAGTACTTGGACGCGTGTGATGGAGCATTGTCCTGCATGAAAATCATGTTTTTCTTGAAGGATGCAGACTTCTTCCTGTACCACTGCTTGAAGAAGGTGTCTTCCAGAAACTGGCAGTAGGACTGGGAGTTGAGCTTGACTCCATCCTCAACCTGAAAAGGCCCCACAAGCTCATCTTTGATGATACCAGCCCAAACCAGTACTCCACCTCCACCTTGCTGGCGTCTGAGTCGGACTGGAGCTCTCTGCCCTTTACCAATCCAGCCACGGGCCCATCCATCTGGCCCATCAAGACTCACTCTCATTTCATCAGTCCATAAAACCTTAGAAAAATCAGTCTTGAGATATTTCTTGGCCCAGTCTTGACGTTTCAGCTTGTGTGTCTTGTTCAGTGGTGGTCGTCTTTCAGCCTTTCTTACCTTGGCCATGTCTCTGAGTATTGCACACCTTGTGCTTTTGGGCACTCCAGTGATGTTGCAGCTCTGAAATATGGCCAAACTGGTGGCAAGTGGCATCTTGGCAGCTGCACGCTTGACTTTTCTCAGTTCATGGGCAGTTATTTTGCGCCTTGGTTTTTCCACACGCTTCTTGCGACCCTGTTGACTATTTTGAATGAAACGCTTGATTGTTCGATGATCACGCTTCAGAAGCTTTGCAATTTTAAGAGTGCTGCATCCCTCTGCAAGATATCTCACTATTTTTGACTTTTCTGAGCCTGTCAAGTCCTTCTTTTGACCCATTTTGCCAAAGGAAAGGAAGTTGCCTAATAATTATGCACACCTGATATAGGGTGTTGATGTCATTAGACCACACCCCTTCTCATTACAGAGATGCACATCACCTAATATGCTTAATTGGTAGTAGGCTTTCGAGCCTATACAGCTTGGAGTAAGACAACATGCATAAAGAGGATGATGTGGACAAAATACTCATTTGCCTAATAATTCTGCACTCCCTGTACATTCTATAAACTACTGGCAATATTTCTCCCAAATTCATTAGAGCATTTAATACATTATATTATATTATGCTGCTGTTGTCATCACTATCCTCTTGCAATACATGTGTGTGTATATATAAATATTTATATACACGCACATACACACGTATGCGCAGGGGAAGCCGGATGCCGCGCATATGAGGAAATGAGTTTGATTTCTTTTTAAACTTGAAAACATTATTTTAAATGATGGTTACTTGGATAAGGACTTGAATGTAAGCTGTTTGTGTTTATTCTGTGTTGAAACAGTAGATATATTTCAAGTAACCCCTTCATGCTGTTAGGACGTTCTATGCCATCCTTACATCACTGATCTTTAACGCCGTTAGGATGGCATAGAACGTCCTACCTTATATGGCGTCCTGCAGCTTCCCCCTTTGATGTAGTCAAAAATCGGCCTGGGGGGCGTGCCTAGCAGCATAGGCAGTCCCCATGATACGATCCTGGCCTTGAAATTACGTGATCACATCAACAATGGTGTGATTTCATTTTTACTGCGTGTTTACATCAGAATGAAGGACTATTGTGACGGCACAAAGTAGTTAAATAGACTTTTTAATTTACTTCTTTTATCAAACTGACTTCATTCTCTTGGTATCTTTTGTTTAAAAGCATGCCTAGGTAGAGTTAGAAGCAGCAATGCACTACTGGGTGCTAGCTGCTGATTGATGGCATATGCCTGGTGTCATTGGCTCACCAGATGTGTTTAGCTATGACCCAGTGATGCATTGCTGCTCTGGAGCTGCTGTCATAAAGCTCATTGCATTGGTTAAATAAAACTCATTACCAGGTAAAATATATAGATATATTCTATGGATTATTTAGAATATTTTACAGTATGTTTAATCATTTTTAATAGTTATTATTTCTTTTTAATATTTTATATGTAATATTTCAATAATGCGCCTTAACTGCTTAACGACCAGTGCCGTACCCTGTATGGCACTGATCTTAAGCCCTTAGAGTTGTACCCTGTATGATGCTGCTGTCCTGGGTCTCTCTCTGCTGCAATCTCAAAAACAATAGTGAGATTGCAATATTTCTGCATGCCCCACAAGTCGTGCAGTGTAGAAATAGAGTTGCAGAGTTACCGATGCAGAGAGAGACAATGTCGCCCCTGCAGATGCTAGCAGGGGGTGTCAATAAACCCGATCGCATCAGATAGGGCATGTAATTCTAAGCAACTTTATTTACTTTTACCATCAAATTTGCTTTGTTCTCTTGGCATTATTTGTTGCCAATTTCTATGCCCTTGAAGGCTGCCTCTTATCTCAGTGAATGTTGACAGTTGTTCACAGATAGACAGTGCTAGCTCATGTATGTCTATTAGTCAGAACCAGTTGGCTGAAAGGCAGGTTTGTTAAAAGCTCTGAGATAGGGGGCAGTCTGCAGAGGCTTAGATAAAAGGTAATCACAGAGGTAAAAAGTATATTAATATAACAGTTTTGGATATGCAAAGCTTGAGAATGGGTAATGAATGGATTATCTATCTTTTTAAACACTCTGGCATAGACTGTCCCTTTATTACACTGGAAGCTTGATTCATTTAAATGTGTATTTTTAAACTGTCCCTTACCTATGAGCACAATCTCACCAACATTATGTTCAGCTGTTCTTTAGATTCACTATGTTGTTATTTCTAAGTGTTCTAACCCCATAGCGCTGTCTGAGCCCATTACCTGACCAGTGAAAGATTCCCGTTCTCACTTTTAAAAGTCTAAGCACATTCATTAAAGGGACAGTCAACACCATAATTGTTGTTTTAAAAGATAGATAATCCCTTTATTATTCATTCCCCAGTTTTGCATAACCAACACAGTTATAATAATACACGTTTTACCTTTGTAATTACCTTGTATCTAAGCCTCTGCAGACTGCCATCTTTTTTCAGTTCTTTTGAACGACTTGCATTTTAGCAAATCAGTGATCACTCCTCGGTAAATTCACGTGTATGAGCTCAATGTTAGCTATATGAAACACATAAACTAATGCCCTCCAGTGGTGAAAAACTGTCAAAATGCATTTAGATTAGAGGAGGCCTTCAAAGTCAAATAAATTAGTATATGAACCTTCTAGGTTTAGCTTTCAACTAAGAATACCAAGGGAACAAAGCAAAATTGGTGATAAAAGTAAATTGGAAAGTTGTTTAAAAGGACATGCCCTATCTGAATCATAAAAGTATTTTTTGGACTTGACTGTCCCTTTAAATACAGTACAAATGAATAAGTCTTAAATACAACTCCAGGAATGGAGATATTGCTCCTTGCTACAGTTGTGGAACTCCCTGGCACCAGCCAGTGTATGAGTGTTCCACCATCTGTCTGCTATTAACTTTAATTACAGTCATTCATTTAATAAGTTAGATTAGGACGTCTTTAGACCAGCTGCCAACTAGGCTAATCATCACTCTATCTTTATTCTTGGATCTAAGATGCCATGGGTGTCTTAATATGCAGCTAAACAATTCACGTCAGGTATGAAAAATACATTGATTACTGAAATGTCTTAATTAAAGGGAACATTATTATATCATGCAATTAAAGGAATGTTATTTAAAGGGACACTGAACCCAATTTTTTTTCTTTCGTGATTCAGATAGAGCATGCAATTTTAAACAACTTTCTAATTTACTCCTAGTATCAATTTTTCTTTGTTCTCTTGCTATCTTTATTTGAAAAAGAAGACATCTAGGCTTTTTTTGTTCAGAACTCTGGACAGCACTTTTTTATTGGTGGATGAATGTATCCACCAATCAGCAAGAACAACCCAGGTTGTTCACTAAAAATGGTCTGGCATCTAAACTTACATTCCTGTATTTCAAATAAAGATACCAAGAGAATGAAGAAAATTTGACAATAAGAGTAAATTAGAAAGTTGCTTAAAATGTCATGCTCTATCTGAATAACGAAAGAAAAAATTTGGGTTCAGTGCCCCTTTAAACAACTTAAAAATATTTTTACATGAAAAAAACAGTTTAATAGATGTGCAAATTGTTTTTGTTATTCATATGTGAAAGGGGTTAAATATATTGTTAAAGGGATACTGAACCCAATTTTTTTTCTTTCATGATTCAGATAGAGCATGCAATTTTAAGCAACTTTCTAATGTACTCCTATTATCAATTTTTCTTCGTTCTCTTGCTATCTTTATTTGAAAACGAAGGCATCTAAGCTAAAGAGCCAGCACATTTTTGGTTCAGCACCATGGACAGAACTTGTTTATTGGTGCTGTCCAATCAGCGAGGACAACCCAGGTTGTTCACCAAAAATGGACCGGCATCTAAACTTACATTCTTGATTTTCAAATAAATATACCAAGAGAATTAAGAACATTTGATAATAGGAGTAAATTAGAAAGTTGCTTAACATTGCATGCTCTATCTGAATCACGAAGGAAAAAATTTAGGTTCAGTGTCCCTTTAAATAAGTCTCCTATAATTCCATGCTCTCTCTAAACCATGAACGTTTAATGTTTACTTCCATGTCCCTTTAAATAAAGTGTGTAGAAAATAAATACACGTGTAGTCTTCACACTCTGTATAACATTGCACTTAAAAGTCTGACTACATATATTGTTTTTTGTAGGAGTTGGAATGAAGTTGACAGATGTTGGCATAGCCACAATAGCCAAAGGGTAAGTAAAAATAAAATGACTCTTAAGTGCTTGTTTCTATTCCAGACCTTAAAGCAAAGGCTTATCATAGGTACTGAGTCTAATTATGGCATGTGACATACTGCAAATGCAGAGTAAAATGAGTTTTAACCTTCCTATCTGGCCTTTGCTCTGTGTTTTCATCATTGAGATTGGGATTCTAATGCCATAAAACCAATAGGGACACTGACTATTGATTAAAGTGACATTAAAGCCATTTTTTATATATGAATCTAAAATGAATGACTGCCAATTATTCACAAAAGCTCTCATTCTGTAATGACCACCTGCGCTGTGCTGGAGACATAGGGGGCTTACTTTGGGAGGCCGAGGGTGGAGTGACTTCACATCAGGGTAGAGCTGTCAGGAGTGGGTGGCGTTAGGTAGAGCTAGGTGATAAGTTGGCATTTTAGGAGTGTGATTAGGCAGGAATTGGGATCTGCAGAGCTACAAAACCATAACAATGCCACAACATCCAGCATGGTTAAAAGCCCTGCAGCTATAGAAACCAGGGGAGTACCTAGATCAGTCTCAGATGTCTCTATTGAAACTGTGTCCACACATCTAGGGGGCTCTTAGGGCCCTTCAATCAGTAGTAAAGTTCCTACAGTGGTAGGGTTGCCATGTTGCCTCTAAAAGAGGACCCTTATGAAATACATAATTTGGTAAGTCGTTTTCTCACTAGCAAGTGTGATTTTATGATGCCCTTTCAATGAAATGGTTTGAAAATGTTCTGTGAGTTTGAAAGCGTTACGTTCTACAAACCATCACATAGTTTTTTTATAACACCAGTATGGCAACCCAATACAGGGGGCTCAGTGGTGCTTTAGATCCACCTGCATCAGGTCTCATCCTGTCCCCTTAAAAATTAGTGTAAGTAAAGTGTATGATTTTCACTTTACAAGTATGGCGGCAGGGCAGTGTTGTTCAACAGAAAAACCTGCCACCATATTTGGACAGGAATGCCTGCAAGTGCATATTATCTGGACTAAATAATCAAGGTAGAAGGATGACTCATTACCACAGAGAAGCAGCTCCTCTTGCTACAGTCAGAAAGGGGACTATTGAATTGGGGGGGGGTGGAACCACAGCGTTTGCCCTTGGGCCCAGTGACCAATGTGTACTAATGCAGGGAGCCTTTTATTAGTAAAGGTTGTAGGTCCATCTATCTGCCCTTAACATCATTATACAGAGTAGAACAAATATTATTACTATTGCTTAGTTACCTTTGGGGGCCCAACATTTTTTTGCACCAGGGCCCTGTTGAGTAGGTCCTCTACTGCCAGTGACATCTTGTTACATCCCTGATTGAGACCAAAGCATATGTCTGAGATTAGCTGTAGAAAGTTCTCATTTAGTGGAGAAATACCCTCTACTGAAATGCTGGTACATATAGAGGAAGCAATGCTCAATTCAATTTCATACATCTCACTTCTACAATGAAGTCCCTAGGCAACCTAACAAGTGTCTGTGAATGTAGGCCAATATATTCGGCCCATTCAAGAACAGCAATTCAAAAAAAAATAACAAAAAAAAGTTAAACAAAGCAAAACACATCCTACATTTTGACTTTTACATTTGGAAGTGGTTGGCTGGGGAAGGCTGGGCAAGAGAACCACCAGGTCCCAAACAGTGATATTTTACCAAATATCATGAAGATGGGAATTTATAATATCCTCAATTCTCATTTGATTTTTATTCTTATAAAATATTTGCAGAGATTAAAAAGTATTAAATGGGTATTAAGCAATATTTATTGTGCATATGCAAAAAACAATCATTTAAGCTAATTATGTTCATTTAAAGCTAATTAAATAAGTATAGAACTGGACAGATTGTTCATTGGCTTATATGGGCAACTTCCACAGCTGTGTAGGTGGAAGAGAAAATGCTAACATCAGCCTGAAAACAAATCAGTGATTTTATTTACACTAGGAGCATCTGTTAAAGTGACATTAAAGCCAAACTGTAATACATCTTAAATCCCATTTTGCATGCAACGAAGAAAAAAAAAATGGACTTTCTTTGGCCAAAAAGCAAATTCTGTAACGTGAAAATGCTGCAAATCACATAGCTGGTTGACACAGTTTGCAGAATTTTAAAAACCCAGGTTACAGAATTAGCTTTTTGCCTCTCTTGGGAGTGTAGGTCACGAGAGTGCACTTTCATAAGCTCCTATAGGAGACTCGTTCAGAAATTCAGCGCAGTGAAGGGGGTAAGTAGCTCAGCAACATTTTGAAATATGTATGCATATATACATATTTATGTATGGGTTAATATGTGTATATACACATATTAACACATAAATATTTATGTATATAGACAGCAATGAAAGGCACTTTTCAGTGACGGCTTTTTCTAATACTCCACTCCCACCAACTTTACCCCCAAAATACTGCTTAGGGCAGTTATTTTATCAACAAATAAAGATGCTGCTATCTTTCAGCTAGATTACGAGTTTTGCGTTATGGTGAAAAAGCAGCTTTATGGCTCTTTTTACTACCGCTGGTATTACGAGTCTTGCAGGTATATCTGTACCGCACACTTTTTTTGGCCGTAACACAACGTAACTACCGCAGCTTTCAAAAAGTCCTTTTTTAATGGGACTTCCATAGCGCCGGTATTACGAGTTTGCCTGTCCGGCCAAAAAGTGAGCGGTACAGCCTATACCATCAAGATCCGTACCGTAAGCTGAAAGTCAGTAGTTATGGATTTTATGTTACAGAGCTGTAGCATAAAACTCATAACTAAAGTGCTAAAAAGTACACTAACACCCATAAACTACCTATTAACCCCTAAACCTCCCGCATCGCAAACACTAAAATAAAATTATTAACCCCTAATCTGCCACTCTGGACATCGCCGCCACTATAATAAACATATTAACCCTAAACCACCGTACTCCCGCATCACAAACAATAGTTAAATATTATTAACCCCTAATCTGCTGTCCCTAACATCGCCACAACCTACATTACTGTTATTAACCACTAATCTGCTGCCCCCAAAATCGCCGCCACTATACTAAAGTTATTAACCCCTAAACCTAACCCTAAGTCTAACCCTAACACCCACTAACTTTAATATAATTAAAATAAATCTAAATAAAAATTACAATTACTACCTAAATAATTCCTATTTAAAACTAAATACTTACCTGTAAAATAAAACCTAAGCTAGCTACAATATAACTAATAGTTAAATTGTAGCTATCTTAGGTTTTATTTTTATTTCACAGGCAACTTTGTATTTATTTTAAATAGGTAGACTAGTTACTAAACAGTTATTAACTATTTACTAACTATCTAGATAAAATAAATACAAATTTACCTGTAAAATAAAACCTAACCTGTCTTACACTAACACCTAACCTTACACTACAATTAAATACATTACATTAGTTAAATACAATTAACTAAATTACAAAAAAAACAAACACTAAGTTACACAAAATAAAAAAGAAATGATCAAATATTTAAACTAATTACACCAAATTTAATCGCGTACCATGAATTCACTATTCAGTGTACGGCGGATATTGTACGAAGAGGATCCTCCACGCTCCATGGCTCCGCGCTCACCAGTCTTCGGTTCCAAGGTCACCGGTCTTCAGCTCCGCGGTCTTCAGTCTTCAGCTCCGCTTCGCGCAGGATGTTCCTGGAGGAAGAAGAGGTTGCGCTTGGAAGAAAACTTCACCGCCTGGAACAAGACCTTCTCCGCCGAACTTCAGGAACCATGAGTACCAACCTGGGGGTTAGATTTAGGATTTTTAAAGGTTTTCTGGGGGGGGGTTGTTTTATTTGGATTAGGGATGGGCAAAGAGCTAAATGCCCTTTTAAGGGCAATGCCTAAACAAATGCCCTTTTCAGGGTAATGCGCAGTTTAGTTTTATTTAGTGTTAGGTTCTTTTATTTTGGGGGGTGGGGGGGTTTAATGTTAGGTGGGACTTTGTATATTTTTTGTAAAAGAGCTGATTATCTTGGGGCAATGCCCTGCAAAAAGCCATTTTAAGGGCTACTGGTAGTTTATTCTTAGAGTAGGGGTGTTTTTATTTTGGGGGGTCTTTTTTATTTTCATAGGGATTAGGTTTAATTTTGTTAAATTTGGTAATTTGATTTTTTATTTTCTGTAATGTTAGCCTTTTTTATTTTTTGTAAACTTTTTAGGTAATTTAGGTTTATTTAATGGGGTGTTAGGTTAGGGGTTGTTAGGTTAGGGGGTGTTAGTTTAGGGACGGGTACTTGGTTATTTAGATATAGTTATTTGCATTTAGTTTTGCGGTTTAAAGGGTTAATAAGTTAATTAGGTTTATTGCGATCTGGGAGTTTTTCGGTTTAGGGGTTAATAGGGAAATTAGGTATATAGCAATGTGGGGGTTTTGCTGTTTAGGAGTTAATAATTCATGTAGGGTTTTTTAATTTTTTTGTTATATTTCGTGCAGGCTGTGTTTTTTTTTTTTTTTAAATACTTGATGCAGGCATTTTTTTTTTAATACTTGATGCAGGCTGTAGCGGATCTCGGTACCCCAAACTGGATATACCCACTAAAGTCAGCTTTCTCCCATCAAACGCCAACCCATGAACCTCCACTGGATACCACCGCTATTAGAATAACAGCCGCTGCAAATTGTTATAGCTACCCCCAAGAACAATAGCCAAGATTGAATGCTTGAGGGTAAAAATAGGAACTGCTTTATTGCACAGAAAACACAGCTTTTATACATTTCCATCAAATGGGGGTAGTTACTACATAATCAATAGAAAAAAATATTATACAATGAGACAAACATCAGACAATGGTTAGTTAAACAAGATTCTAATCACATCCTGACTTACAAGAGGACAATGGATGACTCACACAATAACAGAAAGACACTTCACACCTAGACTAGATAACAACAGTGGGTCACAGCATTAGAGCAGGAGGTTTCAATTAGCTCAAACATTTTTTAAGTCTCTGAGTATGAGGGGGGGGTTGCAGCAGACAATGCTGGATTGGGCTGTCACCTTATACTCCAACTAAACATAGGAATCTTCAAGGCCCTTCAGTTCTTAGAGTCTCTGGAAATTCATGGAAACAGGGTAAACCTGAATCCAGGGTAAAAGTACTCCAAATGTACCCTGGATACCCGCCTCCCAAATCATAGAATCCCCTCAAGTTCCAGGGTCCATAGTCAGTGGGGAGGAGGCTGGCCTGCATTCCTCTACAAGTACAAAAGTAACGGAAGCTTCCATTACATTTCTTCCCCCCCCTGGGGTAGACTAACCAGGTACCAGACCACTCACTAGTTTGGACCTGTGTTAGTTGGATGGCCCAGCCCAAAACTTTCTTCCATTTTTGTTTTTGGCCACTGCCAGTGGGGAGTGAGAATGCTGATCTCCTCTTCCTGGAACACGGTAAGCTGCTGGGGAGAGAGGTTGGCTACCTCCTCTCCCTGGGCCCTGCTTTGTTGCTGGGGAGAGAGGCTAGCTACCTCCTCTCCCTGGAACTGGTTCTGCCACTGGGGAGAGAGGTTGGCTACCTCCTCTCCCTGGAACTGGCTCTGCTGCTGTGGAGAGAGGTCAGCTACCTCCTCTCCCTGGAACTGGTTCTGCCGCTGGGGAGAGAGTTCGGCTACCTCCTCTCCCTGTAACTGGCTCTGCTGCTGTGGAGAGAAGTTGCTACCTCCTCTCCCTGGAAACCGCTCTGTTGCTGTGGAAATAGGTCAGCTACCTCCTCTTCCTGGAACTGGCTATGCAGTTAGGGAGAAAGTTTGGCTACCTCCTCTCCCTGGAAATGGCTCTGCCACTGTGTAGAGAGGAAGGCTACCTTTTCTCCCTGGAACTGGTTCTGCCACTGAGGAGAGAGGATGGCTACATCCTCTCCCTGGAACTGGCTCTGCCGCTGTGGAGAGAGGAAGGCTACCTCTTCTCCCTGGAAACTGCTCCGTTGCTGGAGAAAGAGGTCAGCTACCTCCTCTCCCTGGAAACCACTCTGTCGCTGGGGAGAGAGATCGGCTACCTCCTCTCCCTGGAAATAGTTCTGCTGCTGGGGAGAGAGGTCGGCTACCTCCTCTCCCTGAAAACTGCTCTGCCACTGTGGAGAGAGGTCGGCTACCTCCTCTCCCTGGAAACTGCTCTGCCACTGGGGATATAGGTCAGCTACCTCCTCTCCCTGGAACTGACTCTGCTGCTGTGGAGAGAGATCGGCTACCTCCTCTCCCTGGCTTCCCGGAGCTGCTGCAGGTGCTGGGCAGAGGCCAGGGGTGCTCTGCCCTGTGGCCATCTCTTCTGCTGGAAGCTCACCAGTCTGTCCCTCCTCAGAGAAGAAGTCTATTAAATTATCAATCTCTGGAGCCTGTGGCTGTGCAGAGAAATTGACTACCTCCTCTCCCTGGGACTCCAGAGATATCACAGGTGCTGGACAGATGCCATTGGTGCCCTGCCCTGTTGCCAGCACTTCTACTGATGTGCCAAGCTCAGGGCCAGGCTGCTGATCATGGTCTAGCAGCTCATGGTAGCTCATTACCAGTTACCACTCCTCTGAGGAAAAGTCCAATAAATCCCTGATCGCTGCACCATACTCTTATTCAGGCTCTGAGGCATGCTGCTGAATGAGATCTAACAGCCTTTTATATGCCTTTTCTAGCTCCCACTCGTGGGCAGCTAGGTAATAAAGATCGTCTCTCAGTCCGGGTACTTCTGTAAGGTTCAGCCTCAGCTCTCTGTGTTCCAGTATTTCCTCCTGATGCCACTCTGCCATACTCCCACAGTGGGGGTCCTGTGTGAGACTTTCAAATAGCAATCCTGGGCTGCCATAGTCATAGCCCTCTGTAGGATCATCCGTCTCCATCTCCGGACACACCTGGGCCACATACCACCGAAGTGCCCGGTACCCTTCATCCACCTCTATCTCTGCCTGGACCAATCCATCCAATTTGGCCATCCATTCCTCCCGGGGCTGCTTTCCCAGGAACGGCATTTTTAGAACCATCTGGAGCCAGTATTGCTGCTCTGGAGTAGGAAGGGACTTCCCCTGATAGTCTTGTTCGAACTGGAGAGCCTTGTGTCAGAGTTTCCATCGAACTATATCCTTCCAGGCCAGTTTGCCCTCTGCCAAAATAGGGCCATCAAACTGGGCCAGCACTGCCTGCAATCTCCACTGGAATTCAGCCTCCATTTCCATAGAGGTCCCACTGGTAGTTTGGAAATGCTCCGTAAGGAGGAATCAGATCCAACCACTGCCAGACAATTGTAGCGGGTCTCTGTACCCCAGACTGGGTATACCCACTAAAGAAGACTTCCTCCCACCAAACGCCAACCCATGAACCTTCACTGGATACTGCTGCTATTAGAATAACGGCCGCTGCAAGTTGTTATAGCTACCCCCAAGAACATTAGCCAAGACTGAATGCTTGAGTGTCAAAATAGGAACTGCTTTATTGCACAGAAAACACAGCTTTTATACATTTCCAACAAATGGGGGTAGTTACTACATAATCAATAGAAACAAATATTATACAATGAGACAAACATCAGACAATGGTTAGTTAAACAAGATTCTAATCACATCCTGACTTACAAAAGGACAATGGATGACTCACACAATAACAGAAAGACACTTCACACTTAGACTAGATAACAACAGGGGGTCCCAGCATTAGAGCAGTAGGTTTCAATTAGCTCAAACATTCTGAGTCTCTGAGTCTAGGGGATGTTGCAGCAGACAATGCTGGATTGGGCTGTCACCTTATACTCCAACAAAACACAGGAATCTTCAAGGCCCTTCAGTTCTTAGAGTCTCTGGGAATTCATGGAAACGGGGTAAACCTGAATCCAGGGTAAAAGTACTCCAAATTTACCCTGGACACCCGCCTCCCAAATCATAGAATCCCCTCAAGTTCCAGGGTCCATAGTCAGTGGGGAGGAGGCTGGCCTGCATTCCTCTCCAAGTACAAAAGTAACGGAAGCTTCCGTTGCATAGGCTGATAGTTTTTTTAAAAAATACTTTAATGTGGGCAATTAGTTGTTGCTTTTGTAATACTCCGTTTGCCTTCACTGCATCCACTGGGATGCATCTTACGCTGCATCCCGGCGGATTCCGAAAATGGCAGGGTGGTGAAAGAATCCACCTGGATGCAGCTTCCATTGAGGATGTGTGTGCAACTGCCGATGGCGACGGACATTACAAACGCAATTATAGTATAGATATTTTTTATGTAACCTTTTTCATGCAAAAAGATATTTGTTATAAATTAAACTGGTAGAAAATACTCTTGTCTAGATTCAATAAAACCCATATTTTAAACTATTACAATGTGGGAAAAATCACCTCAGTATTGCAGCTTGAAATTGCGGAGTTTTCTTCTTACTTTTTTGCTCCAATTTCCAAGAATTAACCACTTTGCCGTTAAAACTATATTATTGTGTAAATATTCAATTATACATTTGTACTGAGAAGTATTTGAGTACAAAAGACTTTGATCATGGAAGCCTTTTGTTAGTCATTATATTGTATACAAGAACACAACTAAATGAAAGAAACATTGACAGGCAACGTGTTAGTGTATGAGAGGACTGTTAACCAAAGTAAGCTCAGCTTGGATGATCAATTGCATTTTGGCATTGCTTCAATTATGAAAAACAAAATAGGTGAATATTTTTAACTCTTTCATTTGCAAATAGTAAACAAAGGCAATTAAAATTAGAATGTAATAAAAAGAATATATTTAAATAAGCATGAAAGCATACCTTGATATTTACATATACATAATAGAGAATGTTTACTTAAAAAAAACTATTCACACAGTAGAACTGCATAATTAATAAGTGCATAATAAAAAGACGATGCAATAGCACTTACTCTGAATTTCAAATAAGCAGTAGATATTTTTTTTTTGACAAAAATATTTGTTTTAACATTTGTTGGTCTCCTGTATCATGTGATAGCCATCAGCCAATCACAAACTAGTATACGTTTACACCAGTGTTAATTTTGACGGCAAATTTCAATTTAGTCTTAGTTTTAGTCTTTTGACTAAAATGCCATTTTAGTTTTAGTCGTATTTTAGTCATCTGAATTGTTTTAGTTTTAGTCTAGTTTTAGTCGACTGAATTTTCAGTAGATTTTAGTCGACTAAATCCCAGTAGATTTTAGTCAACTAAAATCTAAGGGGTTTGGTTAAAGTGTAATGCGTTATTTAAGCATTTCTCTATCATTTGCAAACTGATTACATACTCCAGGAGTAAACATAACACCTGTTAATATTTATGGTATTAAGGTTTAAACATGCAATATAGACACAGATTTAGCCGTTGTGATATGTAACATCTTTATTAAACTTACAATTAAATAAAACCAAGTTTCATAAAAAAACAGAAGTGCAACTTTAAAATATATTAAAAAAAACCTGTAAACTGTATTTTCTAAATTGAACATATTACCCAATATAAAACCTTTAACAGTTCTCTGTTAATAATTAAAACAAGTATCAAGTAACTCAACACAACAAAAAGTTTCTGCAGAGAGCACAGGCACAGCATAACTTAAACCCATACTTCTGGGTTATGCTTATTTCTATAGGAAGAATCAATTGATTGATCACAGATTCGAAAAAGTTTCGGCAACGATATTAGCACTGCTCTAGAACTTCCAAACTCATTATATACTCCTGGAGTAAAGGTTTATTAACCTGTTTTTATTTATGGTATTAAGGTTTGAACATGCAATAGAGATTTAACAGATTTAACTGTTGTGGTATATAACATGTCTTTATTTATCTTAAAATTTAATAAAATTAAGTTTCGTAAATTTTACAAAAGAGCAGTAATTAGATATGGATTGATTATAACACCTTGCATAAAATGTTTTTTTCAGCAAATTTTGATTTAGTTTTAGTCATAGTCTTTTGACTAAAATGTCATTTTGATTTAGTTTTAGTCATAGTCTTTTGACTAAAATGTCATTTTAGTTTTAGTCGTATTTTAGTCATCTGAATTTCTTTAGTTTTATAGTCGTTTTAGTCGACGAAATTAACACTGGTTTACACTGTGAACTTGTGCACATGCTAAGTAGCAGCTGGTGCCTCAGAAAGTGTGAATATAAAAAGGCTGTGCACCATTTGATCATTGAAGTTAAAGGGACACTAAACCCAATTTTTTTCTTTTGTGATTCAGATAGAGCATGCAATTATAAGCAACTTTATCATTTACTCCTATTATCAAATTTTCTTCATTCCCTTGGTATTTTTATTTGAAAAGCAAGAATGTAAGTTTAGATGCTGGCCCATTTTTGGTGAACAACCTGGGTTGTTCTTGCTGAGTGGTGGATAAATTCACCCACCAATAAACAAGTGCTGTCCATTGTCTGAACCAAAAATTGTCTGGCTCCTTAGCTTAGATGCCTTATTTTAAAAAAAAAAAATAGCAAGAGAACGAAGAAAAATTTATAATTAGTGATGTCGCGAACCTAAAATTTTTGGTTTGCGAACCGCAGACTCGAACTTCTGGTATTGTTCGCGAACGCGCGAACTGCCATTGAATTCAATAGGCAGGCGAACTTTAAAACCTACAAGGACTCTTTCTGGCCACAATAGTGATGGAAAAGTTGTTTCAAGGGTACTAACACCTGGACTGTTGCATGCTGGAGGGGGATCCCTGGCAAAACTCCCATGGAAAATTACATAGTTTATGCAGAGTCTGCTTTTAAGCCATAATGGGTCTAAATCAACTAACATTCCCAAAGTGGCTGTCTCAAAACATCCCGGACAGAAGATAGATTGATAGTGATAGATAGGATAGATAGATATACATAGATTGATAGTTAGATAGAATCGATAGAAGAGAAATAGATAGATTTGTTAGATATATAATTACCCTAATAAATTCTAATAATCACTAGAAAAATTATTGAAATTATTTTTTGGGGGGGAAATTAAAAAAAGGTTAAACACATATGAGTCGTGGCTCATAGACTAGGGAGGGCAGCAAGTAAACACAGTAGGCTCTCTATGTCAGCAAAACACACAGGCCGGATAGAAAATTAGATTTGATTACACTAGCAAACAAATTTAAACTTTTTTTTTTTATATATTAAAATTAAGGTGAAAGAAAAATAGATATGAGTGCTGGGTGGCTGCCTGGCACAGACCAATTAACCAAAAGACTGAAAAAAAAGAGGTATATTAATGCTGAGTGAGCCTGACAGACACAGGCATGATAGTAAATGTAATTAGATTACACTAGAAAAATATTTTCTTGTGTTTTTTTTTTAAATTAAAAATAATGTTATAAACGGATATTAACACTGCTGACTGCTGGCTGGCACAGAGCAATGAACCAGAGTATATGCTGTGTGACACTGGCCTGATAGAAAATGAAAAAAAATTACACTAGAAAAATAATTATATTTTTTGGGTTAGTTAAATTTAAAATAATGTTGTTAGGGAGATATCAGTGGTGGCAGTAGTCACAGCATATGCTGTGAGCCTTAAACACACAGCTGAAAGCCAGGCAAATGCTAATAAAAAAAAATAATAAAAAAAACGGCACGAAATATAGCCCTAAAAAGGGCTTTTTGGGGTGCTGTGCTTGCAGCAGAGATGAGTGGAGTCCTTCTGGACTGTAAATACACTAGCCTAGCTATGTTTTTCCTATTAATGTCAGGAGCAAAAACACAACACGTCCTCTCATTAAAAAAGCAAGGTCGTTATGAGTCTAAAATGGCGGATTCCGAGTAGCTGGGAGTGTCTGTGAGGGAGTGTCTGATGTTGATTGGCTCTAATGTGTCAGGCGGCTGTGACATAAAGGGTCAAAGTTTCCATAATGATGACACATAGGGGCGGATCGAACATCGCCATGTGTTCGCCCACAAACGCGAACGCGAACAACCTATGTTCACTGTGAACCGTTCGCGGGCGAACAGTTCGGGACATCACTATGTATAATAAGAGTAAATTAGAAAGTTGCTTAAAATTGCATGCTCTCTATCTGAATCATGAAAGAAAAAAATTGGGTTCAGTGTCTTAAAACGGCATGCTCTTTCTGAATCATGAAAGTTTAATTTTGTCTTTGGCGTCTATTCAAAGAGACATTAAACAGTTTAAGATTGTTTTAAGGGGAATTATAGTGAAAAATTACCTGCTCTCATTTTTTAGAGCATGTCATTTTATCACTATCGACCCAGCAAATCTATGAGTTTAACTCCAAGAACTTGGTCCCAAGCGGAAACTGCAGCTGATCTTATCAGCAGTGCTAGTCACATGACCCAGCTGTGCAACTAGAACTACTGATTTGCTCAGCACCCGCTCTCCGCTCTGTGTTTCCGCTCTGGACCATTAGTTCTCTGCAGCTCCTAAGTGGTATTTTGCCTATGTGTTTAACCCACACAAGGGGATTTGCAGAGTTTTTAGTGATAAAACTGCATGCTATAAGGAATGAGAGCATGTAAATAATTCATTATAATGACCGTTAATTATATGTAGTAAAACAACTTTGCAATAAACTGTCATTGGGGGGTAGTTATCAACGTGTCAACTTTCCTGCCTTCGCCAGCCCAATACGCCCGCCTAAGCTCACCTCACATCGCCGCAGCGGACCTGAAAAAATTCGCCTAAGTTATCAAATAAAGCTGTCAAAAAGCCGCGGGGCGATGAGCAGCGGACTGTGAGAGTTATCACTCATCCGATCTCGCTGCTCTTCGGCTTTTTCCCAGCTTTATTGCTAGCCTGTCACTAAGCACTCACACTAAACTGCACTGTTCTACCCCCTATACCGGCGCCCCCCACAACTAAATAAAGTTACTAACCCCTAAACCGCCGCTCCTACACCCTGCCGCAACTCTGATAAATGTATTAACCCCTAAACCGCCGCTCCTAGACTCTGCCGCAACAGTGATAAATGTATTAACCCCATAAACCGCCGCTCCTAGACCCTGCCGCAACTCTGATAAATGTATTAACCCCTAAACCGCCGCTCCTAGACCCCGCCGCAACTTTGATAAATGTATTAACCCCTAAACCGCCGCTTCCGGACACCGCTGCCACCTACATTATACCTATTAACCCCTATCCTGCCCCCCTACACCGTCGCCACCTATAATAAATTTATTAACCCCTATCCTGCCCCCCCTACACCGTCGCCACCTATAATAAATTTATTAACCCCTATCCTGCCCCCCCTACACCGTCGCCACCTATAATAAATTTATTAACCCCTATCCTGCCCCCCACTACACCACCGCCACTGTAATAAATTTATTAACCCCTAAACCTAAGTCTAACACTAACCCTAACACCCCCTAACTTAAATATTAATTAAATAAATCTAAATAATATTTCTATTATGAACTAAATTAATCCTATTTAAAACTAAATACTTACCTTTAAAATAAACCCTAATATAGCTACAATATAAATGATAATTATATTGTAGCTATCTTAGGATTTATTTTTATTTTACAGGTACCTTTCAATTTATTTTAACTAGGTACAATAGCTTCTAAATAGTTATTAACTATTTAATAGCTTACCTAGCTAAAATAAAGAGAAATGTACCTGTAAAATAAAAACTAACCTAAGTTACAATTACACCTAACACTGCACTATAGTTTACTAAATTATTCCTATTTAAAACTAAGTACTTACCTGTAAAATAAACCCCAAGATAGCTACAATGTAATTAATAATTACATTATAGCTATTTTAGGATTTATATTTATTTTACAGGTAACTTTGTATTTATTTTAGCTAGTTAGAATAGTTATTAAATAGTTATTAACTATTTAATATCTACCTAGCTAAAAGAAATACAAAATTACCTGTAAAATAAATCCTAACGTAAGTTACAATTAAACCTAACACTACACTATCATTAAATTAATTAAATAAATTACCTACAAATAACTACAATTAAATACAATTACATAAACTAACTAAAGTACAAAAAATAAAAAAGCCTTTTGTGGGGGCATGCCCCAAAGAGTTCAGCTCTTTTGCCTGTAAAAGAAAAATACAACCCCCCCAACATTAAAACCCACCACCCACATACCCCTAATCTAACCCAAACCCCCCTTAAAAAAACCTAACACTAATCCCCTGAAGATCATCCTACCTTTAGTCGTCTTCACTCAGCCGAACCACTCATGGAACTGAAGAGGAGACCCGGACCGGCAGAATCCTCCAAGCGGCGCTGAAGAAATCTTCCATCCGGGCGAGGTCATCTTCCAAGAGGCGCTGAAGAAGTCTTCTATCCAGGCGAGGTCATCTTCCAAGAGGCGCTGAAGAAGTCTTCTATCCGGGGGATGTCATTTTCCAAGCCGGGTCTTGAATCTTCATCCCGCCGACGCGGAACATCCTTCTTTACCGACGGACTACCGACGAATGAAGGCTCCTTTAAGGGACGTCATCCAAGATGGCGTCCCTTCAATTCCGATTGGCTGATAGGATTCTATCAGCCAATCGGAATCAAGGTAGGAAAAATCTGATTGGCTATCCTAATCGGAATTGAAGGGACGCCATCTTGGATGACGTCCCTTAAAGGAGCCTTCATTCGTCGGTAGTCCGTCGGTAAAGAAGGATGTTCCGTGTCGGCGGGATGAAGATTCAAGACCCGGCTTGGAAGATGACATCCCCCGGATAGAAGACTTCTTCAGCACCTCTTGGAAGATGACCTCGCCCGGATAGAAGACTTCTTCAGCGCCTCTTGGAAGATGACCTCGCCCGGATGGAAGATTTCTTCAGCGCCGCTTGGAGGATCACTTCTGCCGGTCCTGGTCTCCTCTTCAGTTCCATCGGTGGTTCGGCTGAGTGAAGACAACTAAAGGTAGGATGATCTTCAGGGGATTAGTGTTAGGTTTTTTTAAGGGGGGTTTGGGTTAGATTAGGGGTATGTGGGTGGTGGGTTTTAATGTTGGGGGGAGTTGTATTTTTCTTTTACAGGCAAAAGAGCTGAACTCTTTGGGGCATGCCCCCACAAAAGGCCCTTTTAAGGGCTGGTAAGGTAAAAGAGCTTTGAACTTTTTTAATTTAGAATAGGGTAGGGCATTTTTTTATTTTGGGGGGGGTTGTTATTTTATTAGGGGGCTTAGATTAGGTGTAAGTAGCTTAAAATTGTTGTAATATTTTTAAAATGTTTGTAACCTATTTTTTTTATTTTTTGTAACTTAGCTTTTTTATTTTTTGTACTTTAGTTAGTTTATGTAATTGTATTTAATTGTAGTTATTTGCAGGTAATTTATTTAATTAATTTAATAATAGTGTAGTGTTAGGTTTAATTGTAACTTAGTTAATAACTATTTAATAACTATTCTAACTAGCTAAAATAAATACAAAGTTACCTGTAAAATAAATATAAATCCTAAAATAGCTATAATGTAATTATTAATTATATTGTAGCTATCTTAGGGTTTATTTTACAGGTAAGTATTTAGTTTTAAATAGGAATAATTTATTAAAGTATAGTGTAGTGTTAGGTGTAATTGTAACTTAGGTTAGTTTTTATTTTACAGGTACATTTCTCTTTATTTTAGCTAGGTAAGCTATTAAATAGTTAATAACTATTTAATAGCTATTGTACCTAGTTAAAATAAATTGAAAGTTACCTGTAAAATAAAAATAAATCCTAACATAGCTACAATATAATTATTATTTATATTGTAGCTATATTAGGGTTTATTTTAAATGTAAGTATTTAGCTTTAAATAGGATTAACTTAGTTCATAATAGAAATATTATTTAGATTTATTTAATTAATATTTAAGTTAGGGGGTGTTAGGGTTAGTGTTAGACTTAGGTTTAGGGGGTTAATAATTTTATTACAGTGGCGGCGGTGTAGTGGGGGGCAGGATAGGGGTTAATAAATGTATTATAGGTGGCGACGGTGTAGGGGGGGCAGATTAGGGGTTAATAAATTTAATATAGGTTGCGGCAGGGTCAGGGAGTAGCGGTTTAGGGGTTAAACTATTTATTTATTTGCGGCGAGGTGCGGGATCGGCAGGATAGGGGTTAATAACTTTATTATAGGGGGGGCAGGATAAGGGGTTACTAGGTATCATGTAGGTGGCGGTGGGCTCCGGGAGCGGCGGTTTAGGGGTTAATATGTATAGAGTAGCTTGCGGTGGGCTCCGTGAGCGGCGGTTTAGGGGTTAATCATTTTATTTAGTTGCGGCGGTGTAGGGGGGGGGACAGATTAGAGGTGTTTAGACTTGGGGTACATGTTAGGGTGTTAGGTGTAGACAGCTCCCATAGAAATCAATGGGATGTCTGGCAGCAGCGAACTTGTACTTTCGCTATGGTCAGACTCCCATTGATTCCTATGGGATCCGCCGCCTCCAGGGTGGCGATTTGAAAACCAGGTACGCTGGGCCGTAAAAGTGCCGAGCGTACCTGCTAGTTTTTTGATAACTAGCAAAAGTAGTCAGATTGTGCCGCACTTGTGTGCGGAACATCTGTAGTGACGTAAGAATCGATCTGTGTCGGACTGAGTCCGGCGGATCGAAGTTTACGTCACAAAATTCTACTTTTGCCGGGATCTAGCCTTTGATAACTAAGGCGAATCAGCATCGCCACAAATACGCTGCGGAATTCCAGCGTATTTGAGGTTGACGGCTTGATAACTACCCCCCATTATGTTGACACTTAGATTTCTATGATCTAATCTGTTCTGCTAAGGATATTTAAGGATAGATACATTGTGCAAAATGGGCACCCATTACCTTATAGCAACTAAAGTACTTTATGAAAAACGAAATATTACATTTATTTTTTCAATATTTAAGCAACTAATATTCTTTTTTTTTTTTAAAAAAAATACATCTTATTATCAGACTAATCTTTACTTCGATTTACCCTTCATGTCCCTTTAATCGTATTAGTAATTTGCATATGCATCTGTCACTAGAGATGAGTAAGAAGTATATTTATTTTTGTGCTGCCCTAGGCCTTGGAATCTGTTTCTCGGCCTCCATCTCCTCATATTTGTCTCATATCTTTCTCACAACCTGAGGTCAGTGATGTACAGAGAGGTCCAGCACATCCATTATGCAGCCAGCAATGATTAATATGATATACACTTAAAAAGACATTGAAGTAAAAATGTTTCATTATTCAGCTTCAAGATGCCATTTTAAAATGCATTTCAATGTGTGTGGGGTTTTTGTGTGTGTGTGTGGGGGGGGGGGTTAAACTCATGTTCCTGTCATAAATAAATCATTGTTATCTTGTCACAATTGCAGAGGTGGGTCCATCTTCATGTATAAAGTAAAGGCAGTTGTCCTTTATAAGCCTTTAACAGCTTTTACTTGGGCAAAAATATGTTTAAAATTGTTTAATCCTGGTCTTATATTTGCATGATAGACATTGCTTGAGTGTAATTTAGTCATTGTTTTCCCACTCTAGTTACACATTTCTAAGTGACCCTAACTGGCTTCAGCAGAGAAGAAAACCTAGGTGACAACATGGTGGCCAATACTTTATGGAAACCAAAGCTTTACACTTATTTTTCAATATTGAAATAAAAAATATGTCTGCATATTATTAGCAGGCTAATATTCGCTTTAAACATATCATTCAATCAGGCATTTATTTAGTGTTCAATGTCCCTTTAAGAAAATCTCTGTTAGTGGTGGCATATTCAGGCACAGGTAGGTTGAAATGTTAGCACTACATAATTAACTTGCCCCTTGGGCACTGGGGATTTAAATCTGTCCTTGATAAATAGCAAAAGAAAATAACTACTAATTTACATAAAATTAATCATATTGAAGCCTCTTTAATCCATAAAACTCAGTTCGTTAGAAGTCACAGAGCACTGTGAGGTCTAATTTATCACTTATTGCAACCTATATGTTTAATCTATATTTAACAGTTTATCAGTATTCCAGAACGAATTGAACATATACCTGTTTTTATTTTCTAAAAATAAGACATGTATATATATATATTTGTTGATAAGCGTTAATTTTTATTTACAGTCTATAGTGTTAAAGGGACAGTCTAATCAAAATAAAACTTTCATGATTAAGATAGGGCATTTAATTTTAAACAATTTTCCAATTCACTTTTATCATCAAATTGGCTTTCTTCTCTTGGTATTCTTAGTTGAAAGCTAAACTTAGGTATGTTCATATGCTAATTTCTAAGCCCTTGAAGGCCGCCTCTTTTCACAATGCATAAGACAGTTTTTCACAGCTAGAGGGCTTTAGTTAATGTGTGTTTATAGATAACATTGTGCTCACTCATGTAGAGTTGTCTTATTTATGAGTCAGCACTGATTGGCTAAAATGCAAGTCTGTCAAAAGAACTGAAATAAGGGGACAGTCTACAGAGGCTTAGATACAAGGTAATCACAGAGGTAAAAAGTATATTAATATAACAGTGTTGGTTATGCAAAACTGGGGAATGGGTAATTAAGGGCTAATCTATCTTTTTAAACAATAAAAAATGTGTAGTATACTGTCCCTATAATAATTATTTGAATTGGTAATTTGTAAATATTTATGTTCTTAAAACATCTATTTATTTCTTTACAGATACAAAGGATTTAAAGGAAATTGCTCTGTATCTTTCATTGATCAGTTTAAAGCTTTGCATCTGTGCAACAAGTATTGCGAAAAACTTGGATTAAAATCCTTAAAACCCAGCAATCAAAAACAGAAAAAGCCAATAGCAAGCAAGGAGAAAAATCAGCCAATCCCACCCGCCACCCAAAAAAGTAAACTCGGCACAAAAACAAAAAATAAGACGTAAGGGTAATGAGCAACCCTTTTGAAATGAAATGAACTGTCCTATCTATAGTAACACTTTTAAACTGCATTGTATTGGTAAATTAAAAACGTAAATTGTATTTTATTATTTATGTATTGACTCTATGCTCTCTTTGAACTTACAGTTAATAGGATATGGTGGAAGTAAATACTTATTGCTGGACACCACCGCCTACGGAGTGTTCTCTCATATATAGAATTTCTTCATCACCTAAATTATTCTAATTTCTAAGTGTCTCATGAATTAAGAACTTAACTAATTAAAGCCACATTTTACTCATAGAATTTCTATCACAGATATGAAAATGCACATGTAAAAAAATGTTTAACAGCAGTTTCAGTTGTGTACTAATGCTATTGGCTGCCAATTACTTCCTATTAACGTTGATTGGCTGACAGGGCCTTCCTAATAATGCTTACTGGTTGGTAGGCACAATGAGCATCCATTCTGCCAATAACAAAATGAATAGGAAGAGCATACTTGACACTGCTGTATTAGCTTCAATTTACATTTTAAAAAAACCTTTACTTCCCCTTTTTGAGATTAAAAATATCAGAATTTTAATGTTGCTTTTACTTATGGATTACAGAAATGTTTGGGTACAGTGTCCCTTTAAAATATTTCAAAATATTAATATGCAGTTTTTGGTACTGTAATGAACTGACTCTTGTTGACATTATATTCATAACTGTTCAGGGGAAAACCTAACATTAAAGGGCCATAATACCCAAATGTTTAAACACTTGAAAGTGATGCAGCATAGCTGTAAAAAGCTGACTAGAAAATATCACCTGAACATCTCTATGTAAAAAAGAAAGATATTTTACCTCAAAAGTTCCTCAGTAGCCACCTCCCATTGTAAAGGATTTCTAAGCAGCATTTTAGTGTGTTTGTCCTGGGACATCTGAAGGGACTAGCATCGTGCACTCTCATATTATTTCACCAATCAGGTAAAGGAAGCTTACTATGAAATCTCATGAGAGTTAAGTCAAATCTCATGAGATCACAGTAAGAGTTCATGACCTCAGCACTGCTGATGCTGATTGGCTGCTGTTCATTTCTTCATTTTTTTAAATTTGTTTACCTGCAGCTGGGAGCAGCTGAGTATAACTTTTTACACAGAACTTACTCTGCTGAGCTGAGGAAATTGTGAGGTAAAATATCTTCCTTTTTTACATAGAGATGCTCAGGTGATATTTTCCTGTCAGCTTTTTACAGTTATACTGCATCAGTTTCAAGTGATTTAGCATATGAGTATTATGTCCCTTTAAGGCATTTGTTAAAGTGCCAAAAAACAGTTTAAGGCTATGTGCATATTAAGGGTTAACGGAGGTAAAACGGTGTGTGAAAATAAATTGTAAAAAAAGCTTATAAGTATATTAATAAAATCTCCAAACATCTACAAAATATTGCAGGATAATGGCAGTGATATGAAGCAAGCATGTACAAATAAATTGTTTTGACTTTATTATCAAAGGGCTGAATACTACAATAAGGTCACTTTATGGGGTATAATGATATTGCAGGATAATGGCAATGATATAAAGCAAGCATGTACAAATACATTGTATTGTTATTATGCATTTTTTGACTTGGCAACACACATTGTGTGCTTTATTTTCAAATGTACATTTCAATGATCTAATTATTAGGATATTTACACTCTATCTACATTTGTTCAAAACCCATACTTGTTTGGGTTCCCACTTGATAAGCCATTACAAAATAGTGAATACCAGAACCAAATGTGTGAGAATTTCTGTCTTGCCTAGTGGCTGATGTTTTGTGTTTGTATATTTTTCCTTGTGGGAGCTGCATTATAAATGTAACATGTCTGTATCCTAAAAATGAAAATGACCTTCAGTTGTAACTTTGGTACAGTAATCAGGAGACATTTTTATTTGAATGTATGTGGGTTAAACGCAGCAGGTCAGTTTTATCTATGGTTCGCTTTAGTCATGAATGTTTATTGTATAAAGTAAAGTACAATAAATAGATCCTTTATATTGCAACTATGAGGTTATTTGAATATATGTAGGTCTGTCACCCGTCCTGGAAAAAAAGTCAGAGGCTATATATAGTTGGGCAACATGGCTCCACACTCATATAATGGATAGGCATTGCATATGTTTGTAATTCAATTAAAAGACCACATATTGTTCACTATGGTAATGCACTGTCAGTTAGGCCCATTCCCTGACAAATTTAACACTGTTGCCAAATCAACGTCTGGACAGCTGAACAATACTTCTTAGCTTCAAATACCATCTGAGGAGAAAATAATAGTCCATAAGAAAGAGACCAAAAGTAAGTTAAACGTCATTCAGTTATTGTACAAACAAGTACAAAGTAGAAAACACAGTTCAGCATTAGCCTCACTGACTTCTCCTTGTCGCTGACGCGTTTCACTTGTGCTTTCTCAAAGATGACGTCATTTTTACTTGTTTTGCAATAAATTAAGCAATATGAACTTACTTTTGGTCTCCTCATTATGGACTAGTGTTTTGACCTTGAATGGTGTTGAAAGCTATCAGTTATTGCTTTCTTTCTCTCCTAACATGGCTACACAGCCAGAAGAAGAGGGTCTGCTAATAATTCACAGTGTCAAAGAAACACAAAGAGCCGGATTACAAGAGAAGCAGTATTTAACGCTCATGCTCGAGTGTTAAGTCCGCTAGCAGTAAGCTTTTTGCTTGAGTCGGTTAGCGCTCGTATTACAAGTTGAAAGAAAACTGTTTTTGCTTGCACACTAACCCGACATGCGTAAAAAGCCAAACTTAGAATATCACGCGCGCGATAATATATTCCCCCATAGCATTCAATGGAGCAAAAAAAGTATTTATAAATACATAGAACATATTCTGCTATGTGCAGAACATTGGAATGTGAAAAAATTACAGTAAATACACAGTAAAACACTTTATTATAAATGACTATTGTATAAATATGATTTGTTTTCATCTACTTAACTACAAAGGGCTCCAATGCACATATATATATATATATATATATATATATATATATATATATATATATACAGGTATATGTATGTGTGGATATGTATTTATGTGTATATATGTCTGTAAATACATATGAACACATATAAACATATATCTATCTATCTATCTATCTATCTATATATATATATATATATATATATATACAGTATATATAGACATTTTAGACATGTATATCTATGTATCTCTATGTTAAAGCCATTTGCCTGCCATTTTTTCCTCTAACATCTGAGAGCTAATATCTTTGAGTCTTTATAACTTTTTTTGTGCAATATTTTTTGAATACTTTTTATAAGATGGTGTTAATATGAGGCTAACGAGCGTTAACTTCATTTGCGCTTAAGCGATTGCAATTGCTTTCAACTTGTAATGCGTGCGAAAAAACCTGATGCGCTCAAACACCTGCTATGAACCTCTTTTCGCTTGCGCATTACTGTTAGCACTACACTTGTAATTTGGCACTAAAGAAGCATTCACCTAAATGTGCTCATAATATATAAATATATCCCCAAACCTATTATGAAATCCAGACTTTTAAATAATATTTAAAAAAAACAAATCATCAAACATTGCTATTTCCCCCACCTGTAAGTCCCAATCTTCTCTGCCTGTGTCTCTGCTTTGTTTTATTTGTGTCCTTAAATGCCAATAATAGTCTATTATTATTTAAAACAAACAACAAATATTATCTTTCTGATTACAATACTGTACTATCTTTTTGATGATACTATGTGTACAAAATTAATACAAATGATATAAAATTACCTTTAGGTAACATGTATAAACTGTATATGCCATGACATAAGATGTTATTTACACTTGGTTACATCACCTTTCCAAACTGTTCCATCCCCTCTCCAAACTGTTCCATCCCCTCTCCAAACTGTTCCATCCCCTCTCCAAACTGTTCCATCCCTCTCCAAACTGTTCCATTCCCTCTCCAAACTGTTCCATCTCCTCTGCAAACTGTTCCATCTCCTCTCCAAACTGTTCCATCTCCTCTGCAAACTGTTCCATCCCCTCTGCAAACTGTTCCATCTCCTCTGCAAACTGTCCCAAACCTTTTCCGGTCCCAAGCAGTTTAGATAAAAGGTTTTCTACCTCTGTGTGTATATATACAGGTATATTACACTATATTATCAAAATTATTAAACAAAATGCATAAAAAAGTTATAAGGGCTCAAGGATATAAGGTCTCAAAGGACTTTAACATAGAGATACATACATATACATGTCTAAAGATGTATATGTATGTATGTATATATATATATATATATATATATATATATATATATATATATATATAATATATAAAAAATAAAAATTTTATTTATATGTGTATTTATGTATTTACAGACACATTTACACATATAAACACATATATACATATTTATACATATATAGACATAGTGTATTGGAGCCCTTTGCAGTCATATTTATGCAATATTCATATTTAATAAAGTATTATACTGTGTATTTACTGTAAATATTTCACATTCCAATGCTCTGCACATAGCAGTATATTTTCTGTGCATTTTTAAATATATATATATATATATGTCGATACCTATATACAATCATGGTATCAATATATATTTGTGCAAAAATCCATCAGATATGTATTTAAATAGAACATTCTGCTATGTGCAGAATTTTGGATTATAGAACATGCAATATTATCTTCTTATGTTGTGCTTTTTTAAATAACCACGATCGTGTGCGACTTGTGGGTGTTAGGGTGTTTTCAACTTTTTCTGCTCCATTGAAGTCTACGGGGAATTCGATTTTGCGTTTGCGTCTTCTCAAAGTCTATTTATTAATGCAACTGTGCAAGCACGAGAACGCAAACTTTTTTCTTTTAACTCATAATACGAGTGCCAATCTTCTACTTCTAATTACTTCTAGTGGTTTTAACGCTCAAATTACCGTTTGTGTTTATATATATATATGTGTATGTATGTATATATATTTATATATATATACTGTATATATGTATGTATATATATATATATATATATATATATATATATATATGTACGAAAAAGCCTAAGTTATGTTTAAAACATCTAGTATATGATATAAAATCATGGATGTTGTCTTTACTTACAAAGGGGTTGGATTCCAGTTTGAAAGCTTATCATCTTTTTATATATTTATATATATAAAGTTCTTTACTAGGATATATAAAGATTTTTGTAGTTAATTTAATTTTTATTATTATTTATTAATTTGTTCATAGAGTATCATTATTTTCCACAGTGCTAAGCCTCAGGAGTGTTTATAAATGCATCATGAAAAACAATAAAAATTATAGCATAAGTCATTTGAGTTTTTTAACTGGACATGAAACAACTCCAGTGTAAGAGAGCTACATTAATGTTCGCTACATTAATACATTTCAATGTTTTATGCATGAAAGCCTCATATTTCATATTCTCTAGCAGGAATGAGTGAGTACTTTGAGAAAATGTGTTCATTATAAGCATATTTCTAATGTTTATTGAAATTTTTGCCATTAACTTTGACAAACAAATATTAGATGTCAATATTTTCAATGTAACTGAAATACAGAATATAATATTTAAAGGAACAATCTAGACCCAATAAATAATTTTGATTACTTATTGTTACATACCAGAGAAGTATCTTGCAACTGGTCGCACATCTATAAGCTTGTAATAAGTACATGAAACATTTAAATATTCATCATTTGTTAGGAGCCGAAAATGTCCGCCAAGCTCTGCCCACCTATTGCGTGTATATTTTGGTATGTTAAGTTTCTCCAATCACGATCGACTTATGAATATGTTTTCCTACTGGCACATGCTGATTTGTGCATGTGCAATTTGAAATAGCTAACTATTATTCAAGAAAACAGCTAACTGTTCAAGAAGAAAGCAGAGGGAGGAGCTTGCCGGACATTTTTAGCTGCTAACAAACGATGATTATTTAAAACTTTCATGTACTTCTTACAAGCATATAGATGTTGGTATAAAACAATAACTAATAAAGAATAAGTATTGGTCAATACCAGACATCTTTAAACTTGGCCCTCCAGAGGTTTTGGAACTACATTTCCCATGATTCTCAGCCAGCATCATGTAGTTCCAAAACCTCTGGAGGCCCAAGTTTGAGGATGTCTGGTCTAGACTCTCCCTTTAATGTAAATATGCATTAAAAACATAAAAAATTTACATTCAAATATTAATTTTGATATTTTTTACCATTTTGAATGTCACATCCATGCATTTACCGTTCCCTAGTCACTCATGCCGCCAGTAATGGAGGTTTTCACAATCTGTACTGTACATACATGTTGGAGCAAGAGCACTACATCTAATGCCCACTGCACATGTCACATGACATTGGATTGCTAACAATAATATTAATATGTTTTGCACTAGCGTTGTTTCCTGTAATTTGCACATCTGGCATTTTTGTGTTTGTAATAGTTTACTCCATTGTCATTTGTTTTGTTTAAATCTTATAGCTATTATATTTTGCTTATTTTCATCAAAAATATATATTTTCGAATGTTTAGTAAGTGTTGGAAAGGTTTACAAATGGTCTTTGTGATTCTTTAGTAGTTTACATTGAACAAACAATAAAGTTTTACAAAAAAAAAATGTTCTGGATATTTGCTCCTTTTTTTTTCATTTTTGTTTTAGATATGTGAAATTAATTACAAATGACATATTGCTTACAACCTCAAGAGCAACAGAGATTTAAATATTTACTTAGGGCCCTGCAAGAGGCCAATGTATACTTGTCACCCATCCTCAAAATACAGTGTGTATGTGTTTTAATGTATTCATTTATATATATATGTGTGTGTGTGTGTGTGTGTGTGTGTGCATAAGTGTGTATGTGTGATTATGCTTGTGTATAGGTGTGTGCTTGTGCGTGTGTATAAGTGTTAAAGGGACAGTCTAGTCCAAAATAAACTTTCATAATTCAGATAGAGAATGTAATTTTAAACAATTTTCCAATTTACATTTATCACCAATTTTGCTTTGTTCTCTTGGTATTCTTAGTTGAAAGCTAAACCTAGGAGGTTCATATGCTAATTTCTAAGCCCTTGAAGGCCGCCTCTTCTCTCAGGGCATTTTGACAGTTTTTCACCACTAGAGGGTGTTAGTTCACGTTTATCATATAGTTCCAGTGAGCCAGCTCTGTTTGGCTAAAATGGATGTCTGTCAAAAGAACTGAAATAAGGGGGCAGTTTGTAGAGGCTTAGATACAAAGTAATCACTGAGGTAAAAAGTATATTACTATATCAGTGTTGGTTATGCAAAACTAGGGAATGGGTAATAAAGGGATTATCTATCTTTTCAAACAATAAAAATTCTGGTATAGACTGTCCCTTTAAACAACACAACCAATAAGAATGGGTAAAAAGAAATGCCTTTAGACACAAATGTGACATGAAGTTCAAGCAAAAGGTAAATGAAAATAAATAAAATATAACTGTTCTTTGTTGTGCTTATAAAAAAGAATAGACAGCAAAAAGAACTGTAGCATGCTGCCCTACAAAAAAAGTTAAAAACACTACGCCACTTGTTGCATGAATGTAATCAGTATGTGAATACTTATGTTAGGGTATAAACTGTGAGAACTGAGGCTGGTAAGGTGAATAGAACGCAAATGAATATTATTCACTTGAATATAAATATAGTGTGACATAAGTTGGGGCATTCATAGAGTATCAGTTGCTAAGTATCATAAAGTTATTTATTTAACCCCTTATCATTAAGTAAGAAGTAAAAATATTTTGTAGCATACAATATTTATATGTTGCCAACAATATTATCACAGTATCATAGTAGTACTAGGACAAAGATTCAGATCTGATCTTAGTTGAATACAGATTATTATTATTATCAGTTATTTGTAGAGTGCCAACAGATTCCGCAGCGCTATAGTAAACAGATAGTGTTTACTTGAGTTGCTAAGGTTAACATATATTATTCACTGCAAGGGGTATATTTATTATAGTGCAGACGGACATGATACGATGTAGCGTATCATGTCCGCCGCACATCGATAAATGCAGACAGCATACGCTGTTGGCATTTATAATTGCACCAGCAGTACCGCGCCCTGCAGATTTGCAGTCAATCGGCCGCTAGCAGGGGGTGGCCCTAGAGCAGGCGGACAAGTTATCGAACAGCGTTCTTTAGACCCCCAAGAGTGCTAATAGTTAAACTCTCTATATATTGCGAGTTAGCGTTTGTATTTTGAATACTACAACTGGGAATCAGAGATAAAGAGATATCTTATAGCACATAGTGTTGGTGTAATACCAACAATATTGTCCCTGTGTTATATGTGTTATTCACTGTAATGTTATCCCAGTGTGGATATTGCGATTTTAACCATTTGAGTGTTTTTTGTTCTATACATTTTTAATGTAACAATAAAAGTTCAATTTTAACCCAGTCCGTGAAGCTTTGCCTCTGAGTCTGGGCATTAGAGTGCTTTATGTGCATACTTTCTAGTGGAACAATTCTAGTTCCACATTCTTTCAGTATATGTTGTTCACTATGGTATGCAAGTAGAGAGCTAAAAATAAATAAAGCTTGTACTCATAGTTTGTTGTGAAATATTAAGGTAAGCTGGCGTTTGCACTTGTTGTTCACTATAATATACATATAGAGTATTAAAAATAAAGCTTGTATTCATAGTTAGTTGTGAATTATTTAAGTAAACTAACGTTTATACTTATATGCCAAACTTTGGTCCCTATTTACTATGGTGCAAGCGGACATGAGCCGATATAGCGGATCACGTCCGCTGCACATCGATAAAAGCTGACAGCATACACTGTCGGCATTTATCATTGCACCAGCAGTTCTTTTGAACTGTTGGTGCAATTAAGCCCCCTGCAGATTTGCGGCCAATCGGCCACTAGCAGGGGGTGTCAATCAACCCGATCATAGGCTCGCCGGAAACGCGGAGCATCAAGCTCCATACAGAGCTTGATAAATATGCCCCATAAGGTTTAAAAGTGAAGGAGTATCTAGTAGATCACACTGTTAGTGTGCTGCCAACAATAATATCCCTAAGTATTTGAAAACACCAGAACCGGAGCTAGAATACATTTAAATTCAACCAAGGTATAGCAAGAGTAAACTCTCAAAGCTAAGATTGTCCTCCTATATCGGATTGAAAGGTTCTAAACTAAAATCATAGCCTTGTAAGTTAAACTGTTGAACCTGGCTACCGCCCTGGCTTTGCGCCAGGAATGCGGTAGCTTAAGCAAATATGAAAAGTTTGTGTTGTTTAATACTTTGCAATTATGCCTAAAAACAACTACCTGTATTGACTTAGATACTTATTCATATTTATGCTTGGTCTACAGTTAGATAAAAGAAATTACTCATATTCACTATCTATGCAGTCTCTAAAAAAAAAAAAAATGTGTGTGCCAATCTATGTCACTCTATGTCACTCAGTCTAGGTTTCAATTTTTCTGTGTCATTCTTTGTGTGCCTTTGTGTATGAGTGCCCTTTTGTATATCCTTCAGTCTCTTTCTGTTTCTGCTACTCTGTTTATCTACGTGTGTCTTCTTATTTTCCACTTCATATTTTTCTTACTGTGTGACTCTCCCTGTCACTGCCTTTACTGATTTTTCTTACCAAATGTAGTCTGGAGGGTTTATCTTACAATATTCAGTGCACTTATTGCACAGAAAGGTAAAGATATAAATGCCAAGGTAGAAAAGTTAAAGTACACTGAAAAACTATTGGCTGAATTCTATCAGCCAATCGGAATTGAAGGGACGACATCTTGGATGACGTCCCTTAAAGGAACCTTCATTCGTCTTTAGTCCGTCGGGGAAGGAGGATGTTCCGCGGCGGCGGGATGAAGATGGATCCGGAAGAAAGAAGATAGAAGATGCCGCTTGGAAGAAGACATCGCCTGGATGGAAGACCTCTTCTTTGCCGCTTGGATCAAGACTTCGCCCGGATGGAGGACATCTTCTTTGCCGCTTGGATCAAGACTTCTACCGGATGGAGGACATCTTGCTCCGCTTGAATGAAGAATTCGGCTCGGCTGGGTGAAGACAACTCAAGGTAGGGAGATCTTTAGGGGGTTAGTGATAGTTTTTTTTAAGGGGGGTTTGGGTGGGTTAGAGTAGGGGTATGTGGGTGGTGGGTTGTAATGTTGAGGGGGTATTGTATTTTTATTTTCATGCAAAAGAGCTGATTACTTTGGGGCAAGGCCCTGCAAAAAGCCCTTTTAAGGGCTGGTAAAAGAGCTGATTACTTTGTAATTTAGAATAGGGTAGGGCATTTTTTATTTTGGGGGGCTTTTTTATTTTATTAAGGGGCTTAGATTAGGTGTAATTAGTTTAAACTGCTTGTAATTCTTTTTTATTTTTTGTAGTTTAGTGTTTGTTTGTTTTTTATTATAGAATAGTTTATTTTATTGTATTTTATTTAAGGTAATTGTAGGTAATTTATTTAATTAATTTAATGATAGTGTAGTGTTAGGTTAGGATTTATTTTACAGGTAATTTTGTACTTATTTTAACTAGGTAGTTCTTAACTATTTAATAGCTATTGTAACTAGTTAAAATAAATACAAAGTTGACTGTAAAATAAATATAAATCCTAAAATAGCTACAATATAATTATTATTTATATTGTAGCTATATTAGGTTTATTTGATAGGTAAGTATTTAGTTTTAAATAGGAATAATTTAGTTAATTTTAGGAATATTATTTAGTTTAATATAAATTATATTTATGTTAGGGGGGTGTTAGGGTTAGGGTTAGAGTTAGGTTTAGGGGTTAATAACTTTATTATAGTAGCGGCGACGGTGCGGGTGGGAGATTAAGGGTTAATAATTGTAGGTAGGTGGCGGCAATGTTAGGGAGGGCAGATTAGGGGTTAATAAAATTTATTCTAGTGTTTGCGAGGTGGGATTGTCGCGGTTTAGGGGTTAATACATTTATTATAGTGGCGACAACGTTGCGGTCGGCAGATTAGGGGTTAATAAGTGTGGTTAGGTAGCGGCAACGTTGGGGGGGGGGAGATTAGGGGTTAATAAATATAATATAGGGATCAGCGATATTAGGGGCAGCAGATTAGGGGTTCATAGGGATAATGTAGGTTGCGGCGGTGTCCGGAGCGGCAGATTAGGGGTTAATAAGTGTAAGGTTAGGGGTGTTTAGACTCGGGTTCATGTTAGGGTGTTAGGTGCAAACTTAGAGAGTGTTTCCTCATAGGAAACAATGGGGCTGCGTTAGGAGCTGAACGCTGCTTTTTGGCAGGTTTTTTTTCAGCCCAAAATGCCCCATTGTTTCCTATGGGGATATCGTGCACAAGCACGTTTTCCCAGCTTACAGCTACCGTAAGCAACGCTGGTATTGAGGGTTGAAGTGGAGCTAAGTTAGGCTCAACGCACCCTTTTTTGAGCCTAACGCAGCCCCTCAGACAACTCTAAATACAAGCGTTGTTGGAAAGGTGCGCTGGGAAAAAAAGCAGGGTTAGCTACACGGGTCTTTACCGACAAAACTCTAAATCTAGCCGAGTGTTATTAGTTTCTATTTGAGACAGGTTGCCATTTGCTGGAAATTTCAGGTTCAGCGAAATTTTTAGAGAATTGGAACTTAAACTTCCTAAAACCTGCAAGCATCAGGTACTGTAAGATATATTGTGGTCTGCTTGTTGTTATAAAGACTAAAGTTCAAGCCTTATTGAACAGCTTTTCACTTAAGGAAATTTCTTCTAAACAAAACTTTTTCCTGATTTTGTTTTCCTGTTTCCCCTTCAAATATAAATAACAACACAGCATTACTGTGGTTGGCTTATGCAATATATATTTTTGCCCAATCTCTGGTTATCCCTTCAGAATGCCAAGGTCAAATGTTGACACTGAATATGCTGAATTAGGGGCATGTTAAACCCATTATTTATATATGCATAGTATATATCCACAATTCAGCCCTGCATTACAACAGATCTGTATATTAAATAAAAATGTTGTAGCAGAATAAATAATGAAAGTGCATTGCAAAATTGTCTTATTATGAATTATTCTTGCTTTTTATGTCCCTTTAACAATCATGTGCTAGAATAGCACCTTGAATTCACAAAATTGGTAAGTTGAAAACTTTATTAGGTTATTGGATGTCAAACCTAAGATTGTAGGATATCTCTGACCCCTTATTGTACTACTGCATTTTTTTTTTCATGTAAGCCCTCTCTAATTTTTCCTGCAACTATTGTTATATGTATTGCACAACAGTCTAGCCTTATAGCTGCACTGCATAGATCTCTCTGGCAGAAGTAATACTATAGTGCATTTAAAACCAAAAAATGTTGGTATTACAAAAAGTTATTAATTTTGATTTCCATGTACCTTTATGATTTAAATTATTGATTTCAGAATATTGTTCTGCTTGAAAAGCTTTACATATTGAACGAGAGATTAAATTAAATGTTTCTTTCATGATTCAGATAGAGGATACAATTTTTAAAAATTAGTTTCCAAAGTATTATCAAATTTATTTTGTTCTTATGGTATTATATTTGAAGAGAACACCTACGTAGGTAGTTTTTACGTGTCTGGATAACTGTTCAATAGCAGTTTTGCAAGAATGATTTTGAGCACTAGATGGCAGCAGTGTTTCCACAATGCATAACATTGTTAAAACAATTCTTGCAAAACTGCTACCATAGAGTGCTCAAAAGAATTCCTGCAAAACTGCTACCATATAATTCTCCAGACATTTGCATGCTGTCTATACACAAAGGGCTCTGTTTATGAAGCTACGTAAACAGCTTTGGGGCCGTTTCATAGAAGGCTTGCTCATGCGTTAAAGAGACACTGAACCCAAATTTTTTCTTTCATGATTCAAATAGAGCAGCAATTTTAAGCAACTTTCTAATTTGCTCCTATTATCAATTTCTCTTCGTTTTCTTGGTATATTTATTGAAAAAGCAGGAATGTAATCTTATGAACGGGCCCATCTTTTGTTTAGCACCTGGGTAGTGCTTGCTGAATGGTGGCTAAATGTAACAAGCGCTATCCAGGGTGCTGAACAAAAAATAGGCTGGCTCCTATGCTTACATTACTGCTTTTCTCAAATAAAGATACAAAGAGAAAGAAGAAAAATTGATAGTAGAAGTAAATTAGAAAGTTGCTTAAAATTGCATGCTCTATCTGAATCACGATAGAAAAATAAAATGGGTTCAGTGTCCCTTTAAGAAGCACTGTTTGTACAACTGCTGCTTCTTAACATGTCCAGAGCCTCAGAGGCTGCCTACATCTGGCAATCTGGACTTGTTTGAATGACTGACAAACTTTGTTTTTGTGCAATTGCTTAGGCAATCTTTAATTCCAGCAGCCGATGCTGAACCAGTGGCCCTGAAGGTGTGCGGACAGGTTCTCTCTATGAGCACTTTGTCCGCACCCAAGGTAATAGATCTCAGCCAAAGAGCGAAGCCCTTAATTAGGAACAATCAACAGCTCAGTAGCTTGTTCTTTGGTGGCACACAACCTGGGTGCAGCCTCTTTTAGCCTCATTTTTCCTTTCACAGAGAAGAACTAACTGACAACCCCAAGCAGTGAGGTGCATCCATATAACCTTAAGCACATTAGCCTAGTGCACTCCCTGGCTTAGCAAGTAACAATAGTATTACATTGCCTTTACTTTTTGTTATTGAGTTATTCACAAAAAAGTACAAAAAAATGATTGAGAATATAAATATAATTAGGTTACAATTAAGCATCACATGCACTTTACATTTTTTATACATTTTCTCAATGTTACAATCCCCCCAAAAATGTTCAAAATACTTTTTAATGTCATTCTGCTTAAAACTACTGGCAAAAAAATATCTTAGGAACATTTGTGGTTCCTTTTATGTGTTCCATTAAATTATTATTGATTTTTAAAATGTTAGAAGCACTTAAATCATTATGAGTCTATATTATAAAAGCTTTTTAGAGAACAAAAACAACAACAAAATGATAATGTGTTCACAAATTAAATTATTTTTTGGATATGATATGCTTGAAAAAGCAATATAAACAACAATCCTATATAATAAAAGGCCAAGTGTGTGTGTCCGAAGCTGTCATGCGCAGTAGAGACAGCACGAGGATAAACACACCTGGCCTTACCTGACATGCTGTTTGCGGCGGTGGGGCGAAAGTGGGGAGAGGAGGAAAGAGAGAAAGAGCAAAAGAGAGGGGAAGAGAGAGGGCAAAAGAGAGGGGGGAGAGACAGGTGGGGAGAGAGGGGGAGAGAGAGGGGAGAGAGGGGGGAGAGAGAACAAAAGAGAGAGGGGAGAGAGAGCAAAAGAGAGGGGGAGAGAGAGCAATAGAGAGGGGAGAGAGAGAAATAGAGAGGGGAAGAGAGAGCAAAAGAGAGGGGAAAGAGCAAAATAGAGGGATGGAGAGAGAGCAAAAGAGAGGGGAAAGAGCAAAATAGAGGGAAGAAAGAGAAAAAGAGAGGGGGAGAGATAGCAAAAGAGAGGGGGTAGAGAGAGCAATAGAGAGGGGGAGAGAGCGAAAAGAGATGGGGAGAGAGAGCAAAAGAGAGGGGGAGAGAGAGCAAATGAGAGGGGGATTGAGAGAGCAGAAGTGAGGGATGGAGAGAGAGAGAGAGCAAAAGAGAGGGGAGAGAGACAGAGCAATAGAGTGGGGGGAAGAGGGGGGAGAGAGAGAGCAAAAAAAAGGGGAGAGAGACAGAGCAAAAGAGAGGGGGAGAGAGAGAGCGCAAAAGAGAGGGGGGAGAGAGCGCAAAAGAGAGGGGGGGAGAGAGAGCGCAAAAGAGAAAGAGAATGCAAAAGAGAGGGGGAGAGAGAGAGAGCGTAAAAGAGAGGGGGGAGAGAGAGTGTAAAAGAGAGGGGGAGAGAGAGCAAAAGAGAGGGGGAGAGAAAGCAAAAGAGAGGGGGAGAGAGGGAGCAAAAGAGAAGGGGGAGAGAGCAAAAGAGATGTGGAGCGAGAGAGAGCACAAAAGATAGGGGAGAGAGCGCAGGAGAGAGCACAAAAGAGAGGGGGGAGAGGGAGAGTAAAAGAGAGGTGGGAGAGAGAGATCAAAAGAGAGGGGGAGAGAGAGAGCAAAAGAGAGGTGGAGTGAGAGAGAGCGCAAAAGAGAGGGGGAGAAAGCGCAAAAGAGAGGGGGAGAGAGCGCAAAAGAGGGGGAGAGAGCACAAAAAAGAGGGGGAGAGACTCATACACCATAAATACTGCCAATAAATTTCGTCAGAACATAATCCAACACAATTTATATGACATCTGGAGGGCACACCATCACAATGACAGAGACTATACTCTTACTCGAGACTTGATAATTTTTTTACTGACTCGTGGTTACTTGAAAGAGTTGTAATGTCGCATATTAGGGTTTGCTCATGGTCAGATCATGATATCCTCACGTTCACCCTCTCCACTGATCTCACCAACATGTCTAGACCTAGTTGGAAGTTCCCGAAACAAGCACTTCAAGATAAGGCTTTTAGGACCTCCCTCCAGAACTCTATTACTGAGTTCTTGAGAGTAAATGAGACCCCAGGCATGCCATCTCAAACAGTATGGGCTACTCTAAAAGCATATGTGAGAGGGTTATGTATCAGGAGACAGGCAATGCTTAGACGTCAAGCAGGAGCTCCCTTAGGCCTCCTTATAGCTGAATTACGGTCTGTAGAACAAGAAAATAAAAACTCCCCATCCATACCTCTAGCTGACAAGATTAAAAAACTTAGGACACAACTGGCAGACAGGGAGCTAGAGAGAGTTAAAGAATCCTACACCCGATTTAGGAAATTAATGTACTGTCAGGGCAATGAGGCCTCAACACTTCTAGCTCATAAATTGAGATTTAGAACTGCGGCAGCCAGGATATTGTCACTCAAACGGGGGACTATATCGGTCTCTTCGCCTAAGGAGATCGGAGAAACCTTTGCGGCCTATTATTCCGAATTATACCACCTCCAACCCTCAATGGCTGGTAGGGAATCCTCAGTACAAAATATAGTTGATTTCCTACGAAAGCTAAACCTGCCAACTTTACCAGAAGGGGAGAGGGAAGCACTTAAGGCCCCATTCTCTTTGGCTGAGCTTAATTTGGCTATTAAACACACTCAGAATAACAAGGCCCCTGGTCCGGATGGATATCCGGTGGCCTTCTATAAACTCTTTAAGACAGTGTTAAGCAAGATCCTCCTCAAGGTTTTTTCTGAGGCCCGAGAGTCAGGTTCGTTCAACAGGGAATTCTTACAAGCAATAATTCTACCTATCCCTAAACCGAACAAAGATCCTTCACAGTGTTCCAGTTATAGACCGATCTGATTGATCAATGGCGATGTAAAGTTGTATGCAAAACTCTGGGCTAACCGCCTCAATAGCCTGCTCCCGAAGGTGGTCCATTCTGACCAAGTCGGATTTACTTTTGGTAGGGAAGGCCCTGATAATTCTCGGAAAATGCTTGACATTCTCACAGAAGCATCCCGGTTGAAGTTGCCCATGCTGGCCCTGTCGTTAGATGCGGAAAAAGCGTTTGACAGGGTCAGATGGGACTAGTTGTGGTGCACGCTTGCCCAGTTTGGCATACCAGACGAGGTGATTATGGCAATCCGAGCCTTGTACTCCTGCCCCTCCGCAGTGATTAAAGGCCTGGGCTTTGTTTACCCGGAAATACGTATCACTAATGGTACTAGACAGGGGTGTCCCCTGTCGCCCTTAATTTTCACATTGGCCATTGAACCCTTGGCCCAAGCCATTAGGAGTTCCTGCATGATTCGCGGGGTTCAGTTTGGCAGAGAAGTTACGAAGATAGCACTATTCGCGGACGACGTGACACTATTTCTAACTAACCCATTAGGCTCCTTACCTGCTCTCCTTGACCTTATTTCCAAATTCAGCGCCCATAATTATTACAAGGTCAATGTTTCCAAAACTGAGGCTTTGTCTGTTGGTATCCCTTGAACTGGATGTTCTACGAGCGTCGTATTCCTTTCAGTGGCCGCAAAATACTATTCGACATTTGGGAGTACAGCTTGGCCCGGACCCGAAGTTAGTTATTGCCATAAACTACTCAGACCTCATTAGGGACGTCACTGAACTTACCACCTTCTGGAGTCTTAAAGAGATCTCATGGTTAGGTTGCATAGCATCTTTTAAAATGACGATCCTACTCAAAATTCTCTATTATTTTCGCTGTATTCCTCTTAATGTTCCTAGTGCCCTAATTGATAAGCTCCAATCTCTTGGTCAAAAATATATCTGGGGTAAGTCTAAACCTCACATTGCAGCGAAAATACTCCAGAAAAAATATGAACAGGGAGGTGTAGCTATGCCTAGCATACGCGGTTACTACGAAGCTGCCAGACTATCTCACGTCTCAGCATGGGCGGACAAAGGAGAACCGCAGGGGTGGAAGACCATAGAGGCTTTTGACCTCCCCGCGGGTCTGGGCTTGGCTGACTTGCCTTGGATACCGGACTACCGGCTGGATACTAAGAATGTCATTATAAGAGAAAATTTGAAAGCTTGGCATAATCTCAGGAATCTACCTGAGGTTGCCCCACATCCATCTCCTATACATTCTCTACCAGCCTTACTTGTGGCCCTGCCGGATACGCATGTACTACAATGGAGTGAGTGGGAGGTGAGACTGGTTTCCCACCTATATTCCTCGGGCACTCTCCTCCCTCCGAACAATTTAGGATCTAACATCCAAGACCTCCCTCTATGGGCCACATTCGAATACTCTAGACTATACGCTTTCTTGCTATCTTGGAGGTTTCCTAAAGCTTCCAGTAGACCCCTGACCAACTGGGAAAAACTATGGCAGCTCAATGCCAAGACTCCTAGACTTATATCATTTCATTATAACCTACTACAGGCATCCACGAACAAGGACAGACCCTGGCAACTTAGGGCATGGGAGGGAGACTTAGCTAGACCAATCACAGACAAAGACCTACATATAGCTATGACCTTAACAAAGAAGACTGTACACTGTGCAACACCTTAGAAGCCTACATGAAATTGTTTCTGAAATGGTATTATACCCCTTCCAGACTTTCGCAGATGTTTCCTACCACATCCCCTCTTTGTTGGAGAGAATGCAAACAAAGAGGCTCAGATATACATATATGGTGGGACTGCCCAAAATTGAAGCCAATATGGAATCAAATATCTAGCATTTGTTCTAATCTTGGGTTGTCTGTCTCGCTCACCCCTGAAATTGCTTTACTACACATGTTCCCGCGAAAGGTCCTGACTCCTCTGTCTAAACTGATAATCTTTATTCTCGCGGCCACAAAGTTGGCGATAGCGAGAGCATGGAAGCAGACCCAACCCCCAGACATTACAGCTGTCACCGCTATAATGCAAGTATATGCCAAAATGGAACAAAGTTTTTACTTAAGTATGGACAAGGAAGACCTATATTGGCAGATTTGGGAGCCATGGTTTAGATGGCAAGAGGACTGAAGACAAACACTCAGGCACAATGCGGTTTCTAGACATCCCCATTAGTGGAATTTAGTTTTAAAATTTGGCATGAATTTACTACCTAACCAAAGACCCCCAGCTGCTTCCCCCTGCCCCTAAGCTCTGGCTAGTGCCCCCTCCTCCTTCTCTCTCCTCCTTTCCCCCCCCTCTCATTCCTATAATATGTGACCTGCTGCCCCCGCCCCACCTTTTACCCCTTTCTTGTCTTACTTCTCCTGGAGCTGTTCTCCCCTCCTGGAGATGCGCACTATGGGTGGCCCATTGGGCTACTGGAAGAGGTATGTTATAAACTATCTGATGGCTGACTTCCCGAAATCACTGAAATGTTTAGTTAATAACTACGATTATTGTATTACACTAGTCTCCATATACAAATTCTGTTGTTAACTCTTATTTATTTTGTATGACCTCCTGGAGTGGGAAGACTTTATATGTATATGACATGATCTCTGGACTGCCCATGTGGACAGTCTTACTATGTTTATTGAGCAAAATTGGTTAGACCTATAATTGTAAAAGAAACCAATGAACCTGTTGATGTGATTAACAAGTTTAAATTTACAATAAAAATTACTTTTGAAAAAAAAAAAAAAGAGGGGGAGAGAGAGTGCAAGGGGTGGGACCGCAGTACTGCAAAAAATGGCCCGTGTAAACGGGCTTTAGGACTAGTATCTCATAATAAAACAACTATTTAAAATGGTGTTTTTAGAAACAGATACAATTGAAAGATTATAATAGAGATAGTTATACAGTTTAATTATATTAACCCATTGGATACTAGAGACAGTTGGTTTGAAGTCTCCCATAGCATTACATTTTGACAGTAAAAAATATGCATGTAGATTAATATCAGTGCTATATGTTTCTATGTAGATTGCTATATGTTTCTATGTATATTCTTGCACATAGGGTTGCCAGGTGAGAAGTATTTAATATTACAGTAAAATAAATTGAAAAATACTGAATATGTTACACAAAAGCTGAATCACTGGAAAGTGATGCATAATCTCTGTAAAAAGCTTACTAGAAAATATTACATGAACATTTCTGTGTAAAAAACATTAAGATATTTTATCTCAAAATGTCTTCAGTAGCTATATTCTATTGTAAAGGGACTTTAAGCATCCAATTAGGACGTTTATATAAAATGACATCACTACCCTAAAGTTATATACTTACAAAAATGAATTCAAAGGTGCACAGGAACAGTGTGTAGCTATATATGACACTGAAAAAATAATTCATATACATAAAAATAATCCCAGCACTCACAATTAATCAGTTATGGAGCATTTGTAAACATTTGTATGCATATAATTAAAGGGACATGAAACCCAAAAACATTATTTCATGATTCAGACAGAGCATACAATTTTAAATAACTTTGCAATTTACTTTTTCTTACCTAATTTGCTTCATTCTCTTGGTATCCTTTATTGAAAAGCATTCCTAGATAGGCTCAGGAGCTGGGAACTAGCTCCTGATTGGTGGCTGCATATATATTCCTCTTGTGACTGGCTTACCTATATTTTCAGCTAACTCCCAGTAGTGCTTTGCAGGTTCTTCAACAAAGAATACTGAGAGAACAATGCAAAATTGATAACATAAGTAAATTGGGAAGTTGTATACTCTATCTGATTCATAAAAGAAAAATGTTTATTAATTTAATAAATAATGTGTGTACAAAAAAAAATAGCTTCCAAAACACCTTTCTTGGAAAACTCTTCAGAAGAGTTTACCATGAAAGGTCTGCATTTGGATTATTATTTGGGACTGCAACTTTAAGATTTATATGTCCATTCTTTGTAATAAGACTGACAGCATATTTTTCTCCACAAGTACTAGACACATTCAAATTTTAGTTGGATGCTCAGTGGACCCCTGTGATGTTTTTTCCCACTTTGGGGGAATTTTGGGGGGCTAAAGAGAAAGTGATCTAATATGAGGTTTAATGTGAGCATATAGCTGCCAGGGGCTAGAGGCAAATGGGTCTGATATGATGTTTAATGTGAGCATATAGCTGATAGGGACTAAAGGGAAATGGGTCTGATATAAGGTTTGGAGTAGGCAAATAGCTAAAGGGGAAAATATCTGATATGAGGTGTGATGTGAGCATTTAGCTGACAGGGGCTAAAGAGAATTGGATCTGATATGAGGTTTGCTGTGAGCATATTGCTGTGAGGGGCTAAAGAGAAATAGATCTGATATGAGGTTTGATGTGAGCATAAAGCTGACAGGGGCTAAGAGAAATGGATCTAATATGAGGTTTGATGTGAGCATATAGCTAACAGGGCTAAAGGGAAATGGATCTAATATGAGGTTTGATGTGAGCATATAGCTAACAGGGCTAAAGGGAAATGGATCTAGTATGAGGTTTGATGTTAGCATATAGCTAACAGGGCTAAAGGGAAATGGATCTAGTATGAGGTTTGATGTGAGCATATAGCTAACAGGGCTAAAGGGAAATGGATCTAGTATGAGGTTTGATGTGAGTATATAGCTAACAGTGGATAAAGGTAAATAGGTCTGATATGAGGTGTGATGTGAGTATACAGGGAGTGCAGAATTATTAGGCAAGTTGTATTTTTGAGGATTAATTTTATTATTGAACAACAACCATGTTCTCAATGAACCCAAAAAACTCATTAATATCAAAGCTGAATAGTTTTGGAAGTAGTTTTTAGTTTGTTTTTAATTATAGCTATTTTAGGGGGATATCTGTGTGTGCAGGTGACTATTACTGTGCATAATTATTAGGCAACTTAACAAAAAACAAATATATACCCATTTCAATTATTTATTTTTACCAGTGAAACCAATATAACATCTCAACATTCACAAATATACATTTCTGACATTCAAAAACAAAACAAAAACAAATCAGAGACCAATTTAGCCACCTTTCTTTGCAAGGACACTCAAAAGCCTGCCATCCATGGATTCTGTCAGTGTTTTGATCTGTTCACCATCAACATTGCGTGCAGCAGCAACCACAGCCTCCCAGACACTGTTCAGAGAGGTGTACTGTTTTCCCTCCTTGTAAATCTCACATTTGATGATGGACCACAGGTTTTTAATGGGGTTCAGATCAGGTGAACAAGGAGGCCATGTCATTAGATTTTCTTCTTTTATACCCTTTCTTGCCAGCCACGCTGTGGAGTACTTGGACGCGTGTGATGGAGCATTGTCCTGCATGAAAATCATGTTTTTCTTGAAGGATGCAGACTTCTTCCTGTACCACTGCTTGAAGAAGGTGTCAACTGGCAGTAGGACTGGGAGTTGAGCTTGACTCCATCCTCAACCCCAAAAGGCCCCACAAGCTCATCTTTGATGATACCAGCCCAAACCAGTACTCCACCTCCACCTTGCTGGCGTC